>NW_026578540.1:5000-36643 GCF_029603195.1 Condylostylus longicornis
TAACTGTTGTCTGTTACCTGTAACCTGTTATCTGTTACCAGTAACCTGTTATCTGTAAACTTTAACCTGTTACCTGTTAGCTGTTACCTGTTACCTGTAAACTGTAACCTGTTACGTGTTAGCTGTTAACTGTTACCTGTTACCTGTAAACTGTAACCCGTAACCTGTTAACTGTTACCTGTTAACTGTTACCTGAAAACTGTAACCTGTTACTTGTTAGCTGTTAACTGTTACATGTTACCCGTAAACTGTATTCTGTTATCTGTTACCTGTAAACTGTAACCTGTTACCTTTACCTGTTTACTGTTATCTGATACCTGTAAATAGTTATCTGTAACCTGTTAGCTGTTATCTGTTATCTGTTACCTGTAACCAGTTATCTGTAACCTGTTATCTGTAAACTATAACCTGTTACCTGTAACCTGTTATCTGTAACCAATTACCTGTAAACTCTAACCTCTTACCTGTTAGCTGTTATCTGTTACCTGTAAACTGTAACCTGTTACCTGTTAGCTGTTTACTGTTATCTGATACCTGTAACATGTTATCTGTAACCTGTTAGCTGTTAACTGTTATCTGTTACCTGTTACCTGTTACCTCTTACCTGTAAACTGTAACCAATTACCTGGAAACTGTAACCTGTTACCTGTTGGCTGTTAACTGTTACACGTAACCTGTAAACTGTAAATTGTAAAGTGTAACCTGTTACCTATTAGGTGTTTACTGTTACCTGCTACCTGTTGCCTGTTATCTGTTACATGTTACCTGTTATCTGTAACCTGCTAGCTGTTAACTGTTATCTGTTACCTGTAAACTGTTACCAATTACCTGTTAGCTGTTTACTGTTATCTGATACCTGTAACATGTTATCTGTAACCTGTTAGCTGTTTACTGTTATCTGTTACCTGTAACCTGTTATCTGTAACCTGTTAGCTGTTAACTGTTGTCTGTTACCTGTTACCTGTTAGCTGTTAACTGTTACCTGAACCCGTAAACTGTAAACTGTAACCTGTTACCTATTAGGTGTTTACTGTTACCTGCTACCTGTTACCTGTTACCTGTTACCTGTAAACTGTAAACTGTAAACTGTAATCAATCACCTGGAAACTGTAATCTGTTACCTGCTAGCTGTTAACTGTTACCTGTAACCTGTTACCTGTTAGCTGTTAACTGTTATCTGTTACATGTAAACTGTAACCTGCTATCTGTAACCAATTACCTGTAAACTGTAACCTGTTAGCTGTTACCTGTTACTTGTTACCTGTTACCTGGAACCTGATACCTGTAACCTGTTAAGTGTAACCTGTTACCTGTTACCTGTAAACTGTAACCTGTTACTTGTCAGCTGTTAACTGTTATCTGTAATCTGTAACCTGCTATCTGTTACCTGTAACCTGTTACTTGTAACCTTATACCTGTAACCTGTTACCTGTAAACTGTAACCTGTTACCTGTTAGCTGTTAACTGTTATCTGTTATCTGTAACCTGTTATCTGTTACCTGTAACCTGTTACTTGTAACCTTATACCTGTAACCTGTTACCTGTAAACTGTAACCTGTTACCTGTTAGCTGTTAACTGTTATCTGTTACCTGTAACCTGTTACCTGTAAACTGTAACCTATTACCTGTCAGCTGTTAACTGTTATGTGTAACCTGTTATCTGTTACCTGTTACCTGTTACCTGTTACCTGTAACCTGTTACCTGTAAACTGTAACCTGTTACCTGTTAGCTATTAACTGTTATCTGTTACCTGTAACCTGTTATCTGTAACCTGTTACCTGTAAATTGTAACCCGTTACCTGTAAACTGTTACCTGTTAACTGTTATCTGTTACCTGTAACCTGTTATCTGTAACCTGTTAGCTGTTATCTGTTATCTGTTACCTGTTACCCGTTACCTGTAAACTGTTACCTGTTAACTGTTATCTGTTACCTGTAACCTGTTATCTGTAACCTGTTAGCTGTTATCTGTTACCTGTAACCTGTTATCTGTTACCTGTAAACTGTAAACTGTAACCTGTTACCTGTTAGCTGTTACCTGTTACCTGTAAACTGTAACCTGTTACCTGTTAGCTGTTACATGTTACCTGTTACCTGTAAATTGTAACCTTTTACCTGTTAGCTGTTACCTGTTACCTGTAAACTGTAACCTGTCACCTGTTAGCTGTTAACTGTTATCTGTTACCTGTTACATGTAACATGTTATCTGTAACCTGTTAGCTGTTTACTGTTATCTGTTACCTGTAACCAGTTATCTGTAACCTGTTACCTGTAAACTGTAACCTGTTACCTATTAGGTGTTTACTGTTACCTGCTACCTGTTACCTGTTACCTGTAAACTGTAAACTGTAACCAATTACCTGGAAACTGTAACCTGTTACCTGTTAGCTGTTAACTGTTACCTGTAACCTGTTACCTGTTAGCTGTTAACTGTTACCTGTAACCTGCTACCTGTTAGCTGTTAACTGTTATCTGTTACGTGTAAACTGTAACCTGCTATCTGTAACCAATTACCTGTAAACTATGACCTGTTAGCTGTTATCTGTTACCTGTTACTTGTTAGCTGTTACCTGGAACGTGATACCTGTAACCTGTTAAGTGTAACCTGTTACCTGTTACCTGTAAACTGTAACCTGTTACCTGTCAGCTGTTAACTGTTATCTGTAGCCTGTTATCTGTTACCTGTAACCTGTTACTTGTAACCTTATACCTGTAACCTGTTACCTGTAAACTGTAACCTGTTACCTGTTAGCTGTTAACTGTTATCTGTTACCTGTAACCTGTTACCTGTAACCTGTTACCTGTAAACTTTACCCTATTACCTGTCAGCTGTTAACTGTTATCTGTTATCTGTAACCTGTTATCTGTTACCTGTTACCTGTTAACTGTTATCTGTTATCTGTAACCTGTTGTCTGTAACCTGTTAGCTGTTATCTGTTACCTGTAACCTGTTATCTGTTACCTGTAAACTGTAAACTGTAACCTGTTACCTGTTAGCTGTTACCTGTTACCTGTAAACTGTAACCTGTTACCTGTTAGCTGTTAACTATTACATGTTACCTGTTACCTGTAAATTGTAACCTTTTACCTGTTAGCTGTTAACTGTTACCTGTAAACTGTAACCTGTCACCTGTTAGCTGTTAACTGTTATCTGTTACCTGTTACCTGTAACCTGTTATCTGTAACCTGTTAGCTGTTTACTGTTATCTGTTACCTGTAACCAGTTATCTGTAACCTGTTACCTGTAAACTGTAACCTGTTACCTGTTAACTGTTACCTGTTACCTGTTACCTGTAAACTGTAACCTGTTACCTGTTAGCTGTTAACAGTTACCTGTAACCTGTAAACTGTAACCTGTTACCTGTTAGCTGTTATCTGTAATCTGTTAGCTGTCAGCTGTTATCTGTTACCTGTAACCTGTTACCTGTTAGCTGTTAACTGTTACCTGTTATTTGTAAACTATAACCTGTTACCTGTTAGCTGTTAACTGTTATCTGTTACCTGTAACCTGTTATCTGTAACCTGTTACCTGTAAATTGTAACCTGTTATCTGTTAGCTGTTAACTGTTACCTGTTATTTGTAAAATGTAACCTGTTACCTGTTAACTGTTATCTGTTACCTGTAACCTGTTATCTGTTACCTGTAAACTGTAAACTGTAACCTGTTACCTGTTAGCTGTTACCTGTTACCTGTAAACTGTAACCTGTTACCTGTTAGCTGTTAACTATTACATGTTACCTGTTACCTGTAAATTGTAACCTTTTACCTGTTAGCTGTTAACTGTTACCTGTTACCTGTAAACTGTAACCTGTCACCTGTTAGCTGTTAACTGTTATCTGTTACCTGTTACCTGTAACCTGTTATCTGTAACCTGTTAGCTGTTTACTGTTATCTGTTACCTGTAACCAGTTATCTGTAACCTGTTACCTGTAAACTGTAACCTGTTACCTGTTAACTGTTACCTGTTACCTGTTACCTGTAAACTGTAACCTGTTACCTGTTAGCTGTTAACAGTTACCTGTAACCTGTAAACTGTAACCTGTTACCTGTTAGCTGTTATCTGTAATCTGTTAGCTGTCAGCTGTTATCTGTTACCTGTAACCTGTTACCTGTTAGCTGTTAACTGTTACCTGTTATTTGTAAACTATAACCTGTTACCTGTTAGCTGTTAACAGTTACCTGTTACCTGTAAACTGTAACGTGTTACCTGTTAACTGTTATCTGTTACCTGTTACCCGTTACCTGTTAACTGTTATCTGTTACCTGTAACCTGTTATCTGTAACCTGTTACCTGTAAACTGTAACCTGTTACCTGTTAACTGTTACCTGTTACCTGTTACCTGTAACCTGTAAACTGTAACCTGTTACCTGTTAGCTGTTATCTGTAATCTGTTAGCTGTCAGCTGTTATCTGTTACCTGTAACCTGTTACCTGTTAGCTGTTAACTGTTACCTGTTATTTGTAAACTATAACCTGTTACCTGTTAGCTGTTAACTGTTATCTGTTACCTGTAACCTGTTATCTGTAACCTGTTACCTGTAAACTGTAACCTGTTACCTGTTAACTGTTACCTGTTACCTGTAACCTGTAAACTGTAACCTGTTACCTGTTAGCTGTTATCTGTAATCTGTTAGCTGTCAGCTGTTATCTGTTACCTGTAACCTGTTACCTGTTAGCTGTTAACTGTTACCTGTTATTTGTAAACTATAACCTGTTACCTGTTAGCTGTTAACTGTTACCTGTTATTTGTAAAATGTAACCTGTTACCTGTTAACTGTTATCTGTTACCTGTTACCTGTTACCCGTTACCTGTAAACTGTTACCTGTTACCTGTTAACTGTTATCTGTTACCTGTAACCTGTTAGCTGTTATCTGTTACCTGTAAACTGTAAACTGTAACCTGTTACCTGTTAGCTGTTAACTGTTACCTGTTATTTGTAAAATGTAACCTGTTACCTGTTAACTGTTATCTGTTACCTGTTACCTGTTACCCGTTACCTGTAAACTGTAACCTATTACCTGTCAGCTGTTATCTGTTACCTGTTATCCGTTACCTGTAAACTGTTACCTGTTACCTGTAACCTGTTATCTGTAACCTGTTACCTGTAAATTGTAACCTGTTACCTGTTAGCTGTTAAATGTTACCTGTTACCTTTTACCTGTAAACTGTAACCTGTTACCTGTTAGCTGTTAACTGTAATCTGTTACCTGTAACCTGTTACCTGTAAACTGTAACCTATTACCTGTCAGCTGTTAACTGTTATCTGTAATCTGTTAGCTGTCAGCTGTTATCTGTTACCTGTAACCTGTTATCTGTAACCTGTTACCTGTAAACTGTAACCTGTTACCTGTTAACTGTTACCTGTTACCTGTAACCTGTAAACTGTAACCTGTTACCTGTTAGCTGTTATCTGTAATCTGTTAGCTGTCAGCTGTTATCTGTTACCTGTAACCTGTTACCTGTTAGCTGTTAACTGTTACCTGTTATTTGTAAACTATAACCTGTTACCTGTTAGCTGTTAACTGTTACCTGTTATTTGTAAAATGTAACCTGTTACCTGTTAACTGTTATCTGTTACCTGTAACCTGTTATCTGTTACCTGTAAACTGTAAACTGTAACCTGTTACCTGTTAGCTGTTATCTGTTACCTGTAAACTGTAAACTGTAACCTGTTACCTGTTAGCTGTTAACTGTTACCTGTTATTTGTAAAATGTAACCTGTTACCTGTTAACTGTTATCTGTTACCTGTTACCTGTTACCCGTTACCTGTAAACTGTAACCTGTTACCTGTTAACTGTTATCTGTTACCTGTTACCCGTTACCTGTTAACTGTTATCTGTTAATACCTGTAAACTGTAACCTGTTACCTGTTAGCTGTTAAATGTTAAATGTTGCCTGTTACCTGTTACCTGTAAACTGTAACCTGTTAGCTGTTAAATGTTACCTGTTACCTTTTACCTGTAAACTGTAACCTGTTACCTGTTAACTGTTATCTGTTACCTGTTATCCGTTACCTGTAAACTGTTACCTGTTAACTGTTATCTGTTACCTGTAACCTGTTAGCTGTTATCTGTTACCTGTAAACTGTAAACTGTAACCTGTTACCTGTTAGCTGTTAACTGTTACCTGTTATTTGTAAAATGTAACCTGTTACCTGTTAACTGTTATCTGTTACCTGTTACCTGTTACCCGTTACCTGTAAACTGTAACCTGTTACCTGTTAACTGTTATCTGTTACCTGTTACCCGTTACCTGTTAACTGTTATCTGTTACCTGTAACCTGTTATCTGTAACCTGTTACCTGTAAATTGTAACCTGTTACCTGTTAGCTGTTAAATGTTACCTGTTACCTTTTACCTGTAAACTGTAACCTGTTACCTGTTAGCTGTTAACTGTAATCTGTTACCTGTAACCTGTTACCTGTAAACTGTAACCTATTACCTGTCAGCTGTTAACTGTTATCTGTTATCTGTAACCTGTTATCTGTTACCTGTTACCTGTTAACTGTTATCTGTTACCTGTAACCTGTTATCTGTAACCTGTTAGCTGTTATCTGTTACCTGTAACCTGTTATCTGTTACCTGTAAACTGTAAACTGTAACCTGTTACCTGTTAGCTGTTACCTGTTACCTGTAAACTGTAACCTGTTACCTGTTAGCTGTTAACTGTTACATGTTACCTGTTACCTGTAAATTGTAACCTTTTACCTGTTAACTGTTAACTGTTATCTGTTACCTGTAACCTGTTATCTGTAACCTGTTACCTGTAAATTGTAACCTGTTACCTGTTAGCTGTTGACTGTTACCTGTTACCTGTTACCTGTTACCTGTAAACTGTAACCTGTTACCTGTTAGCTGCTAAATGTTAAATGTTACCTGTTACCTGTTAGCTGTTAACTGTTGCCTGTTACTTGTTACCTGTAAACTGTAACCTGTTACCTGTAAACTCTAAACTGTAACCAATTACCTGTAAACTCTAACTTCTTACCTGTGAGCTGTTAGCTGTTATCTGTTACCTGTAAACTGTAACCCGTTACCTGTTAGCTGTTTGCTGTTATCTGTTACCTGTAACCTGTTATCTGTAACCTGTTACCTGTTACCTGTAAACTGTAACCTGTTACCTGTTAGCTGTTAACTGTTATCTGTTACCTGTAACCTGTTACTTGTAAACTGTAACCTATTACCTGTCAGCTGTTAACTGTTATCTGTTATCTGTAACCTGTTATCTGTTACCTGTTACCTGTAACCTGTTTTTTGTAACCTTATACCTGTAACCTGTTACCTGTAAACTGTAACCTGTTATCTGTTAGCTGTTAACTGTTATCTGTAACCTGTTAGCTGTTGACTGTTATCTGTTACCTGTAACCAGTTATCTGAAACCTTATACCTGTAACCTGTTACCTGTAAACTGTAACCTGTTATCTGTTAGCTGTTAACTGTTATCTGTAACCTGTTAGCTGTTGACTGTTATCTGTTACCTGTAACCAGTTATCTGTAACCTGTTACCTGTAAACTGTAACCTGTTAAATGTTAACTGTTATCTGTTACGTGTTACCCGTTACCTGTAAACTGTAACCTGTTACCTGTTAACTGTTATCTGTTAGCTGTTACCCGTTACCTGTAAACTGTTACCTGTTACCTGTTAACTGTTACCTGTTACCTGTTATCTGTAACCTGTTAGCTGTTGACTGTTATCTGTTACCTGTAACCAGTTATCTGTAACCTGTTACCTGTAAACTGTAACCTGTTAACTGTTACCTGTTGCCTGTAAACTGTAACCTGTTAGCTGTTAACTGTTACCTGTAACCTGTAAACTGTAACCTGTTACCTGTTAGCTGTTAACTGTTACCTTTTACCTGTCACCTGTCACCTGTCACCTGTCACCTGTCACCTGTCAACTGTCACCTGTCAACTGTCACCTGTCAACTGTCACCTGTCACCTGTCACCTGTCACCTGTCACCTGTCACCTGTCACCTGTCACCTGTCACCTGTCACCTGTCAACTGTCACCTGTCACCTGTCACCTGTCACCTGTCACCTGTCACCTGTCACCTGTCACCTGTCACCTGTCACCTATCACCTGTCACCTGTCACCTGTCACCTGTCACCTGTCACCTGTCACCTGTCAACTGTCACCTGTCAACTGTCACCTGTCAACTGTCACCTGTCACCTGTCAGCTGTCACCTGTCACCTGTCACCTGTCAACTGTCACCTGTCAACTATCACCTGTCACCTGTCACCTGTCACCTGTCACCTGTCACCTGTCACCTGTCACCTGTCACCTGTCACCTGTCACCTGTCACCTGTCACCTGTCACCTGTCACCTGTCACCTGTCACCTGTCACCTGTCACCTGTCACCTGTCACCTGTCACCTGTCACCTGTCACCTGTCACCTGTCACCTGTCACCTGTCACCTGTCACCTGTCACCTGTCACCTGTCACCTGTCACCTGTCACCTGTCACCTGTCACCTGTCACCTGTCAACTGTCACCTGTCACCTGTCACCTGTCACCTGTCACCTGTCACCTGTCACCTGTCACCTGTCACCTGTCACCTGTCACCTGTCACCTGTCACCTGTCACCTGTCACCTGTCAACTGTCACCTGTCACCTGTCACCTGTCACCTGTCACCTGTGAACTGTCACCTGTCAACTGTCACCTGTCACCTGTCACCTGTAACCTGTCAACTGTCACCTGTCAACTGTCAACTGTCAACTGTCACCTGTCACCTGTCACCTGTCACCTGTCACCTGTCACCTGTCACCTGTCACCTGTCACCTGTCACCTGCACCTGTCACCTGTCACCTGTCACCTGTCACCTGTCATCTGTCACCTGTCACCTGTCACCTGTCACCTGTCACCTGTCAACTGTCACCTGTCAACTGTCAACTGTCACCTGTCAACTGTCACCTGTCACCTGTCACCTGTCACCTGTCACCTGTCACCTGTCACCTGTCACCTGTCACCTGTCACCTGTCAACTGTCACCTGTCAACTGTCACCTGTCACCTGTCAACTGTCACCTGTCACCTGTCACCTGTCACCTGTCACCTGTCACCTGTCACCTGTCACCTGTCAACTGTCACCTGTCACCTGTCACCTGTCACCTGTCACCTGTCACCTGTCACCTGTCACCTGTCACCTGTCACCTGTCACCTGTCACCTGTCACCTGTCACCTGTCACCTGCCACCTGTCACCTGTCACCTGTCACCTGTCACCTGTCACCTGTCACCTGTCACCTGTCACCTGTCACCTGTCACCTGTCACCTGTCACCTGTCACCTGTCACCTGTCACCTGTCACCTGTCACCTGTCAACTGTCACCTGTCACCTGTCACCTGTCACCTGTCACCTGTCTCCTTCACCTGTCACCTGTCACCTGTCAACTGTCACCTGTCAACTGTCAACTGTCACCTGTCAACTGTCAACTGTCAACTGTCACCTCTCAACTGTCACCTGTCACCTGTCACCTGTCACCTGTCACCTGTCACCTGTCACCTGTCACCTGTCACCTGTCACCTGTCACCTGTCACCTGTCACCTGTCACCTGTCACCTGTCACCTGTCACCTGTCACCTGTCACCTGTCACCTGTCACCTGTCTCCTTCACCTGTCACCTCTCACCTGTCACCTGTCACTTTCACCTGTCAACTGTCACCTGTCACCTGTCACCTGTCACCTGTCACCTGCCAATTGTCACCTGTCACCTGTCAACTGTCACCTGTCAACTGTCACCTGTCACCTGTCACCTGTCACCTGTCACCTGTCACCTGTCACCTCTCACCTGTCACCTGTCACCTGTCACCTGTCACCTGTCACCTGTCACCTGTCACCTGTCACCTGTCACCTGTCACCTGTCACCTGTCACCTGTCACCTGTCAACTGTCACCTGTCACCTGTCAGCTGTCACCTGTCACCTGTCTCCTGTCACCTGTCACCTGTCATCTGTCACCTGTCACCTGTCACCTGTCACCTGTCACCTGTCACCTGTCACCTGTCACCTGTCAACTGTCACCTGTCAACTGTCAACTGTCACCTGTCAACTGTCACCTGTCACCTGTCACCTATCACCTGTCACCTGTTACCTGTCACGTGTCACCTGTCACCTGTCACCTGTCACCTGTCACCTGTCACTGTCACCTGTCAACTGTCACCTGTCACCTGTCACCTGTCACTGTCACCTGTCACATGTCACTGTCACCTGTCACATGTCACCTGTCAACTGTCACCTGTCACCTGTCGACTGTCACCTGTCAACTGTCAACTGTCACCTGTCACCTGTCACCTGTCACCTGTCACCTGTCACCTGTCACCTGTCACCTGTCACCTGTCACCTGTCACCTGTCACCTGTCACCTGTCACCTGTCACCTGTCACCTGTCACCTGTCACCTGTCACCTGTCACCTGTCACCTGTCACCTGTCACCTGTCACCTGTCACCTGTCACCTGTCACATGTCACTGTCACCTGTCACATGTCACATGTCACCTGTCACCTGTCACCTGTCAACTGTCACCTGTCAACTGTCAACTGTCACCTGTCACCTGTCACCTGTCACCTGTCACCTGTCACCTGTCACCTGTCACCTGTCACCTGTCACCTGTCACCTGTCACCTGTCACCTGTCACCTGTCACCTGTCACCTGTCACCTGTCACCTGTCACCTGTCACCTGTCACCTGTCACCTGTCACCTGTCACCTGTCACCTGTCACCTGTCACCTGTCACCTGTCACCTGTCACCTGTCCCTGTCACCTGTCAACTGTCACCTGTCACCTGTCACCTGTCACTGTCACCTGTCACATATCACTGTCACCTGTCACATGTCACCTGTCAACTGTCACCTGTCAACTGTCAACTGTCACCTGTCACCTGTCACCTGTCACCTGTCACCTGTCACCTGTCACCTGTCACCTGTCACCTGTCACCTGTCACCTGTCACCTGTCACCTGTCACCTGTCACCTGTCACCTGTCACCTGTCACCTGTCACCTGTCACCTGTCACCTGTCACCTGTCACCTGTCACCTGTCACCTGTCACCTGTCACCTGTCACCTGTCACCTGTCACCTGTCACCTGTCACCTGTCACCTGTCACCTGTCACCTGTCACCTGTCACCTGTCACCTGTCACCTGTCACCTGTCACCTGTCACCTGTCACCTGTCACCTGTCACCTGTCCCTGTCACCTGTCAACTGTCACCTGTCACCTGTCACCTGTCACTGTCACCTGTCACATATCACTGTCACCTGTCACATGTCACCTGTCAACTGTCACCTGTCAACTGTCAACTGTCACCTGTCACCTGTCACCTGTCACCTGTCACCTGTCACCTGTCACCTGTCACCTGTCACCTGTCACCTGTCACCTGTCACCTGTCACCTGTCACCTGTCACCTGTCACCTGTCACCTGTCACCTGTCACCTGTCACCTGTCACCTGTCACCTGTCACCTGTCACCTGTCACCTGTCACCTGTCACCTGTCACCTGTCACATGTCACCTGTCACCTGTCACCTGTCACCTGTCACCTGTCACCTGTCACCTGTCACCTGTCACCTGTCACCTGTCACCTGTCACCTGTCACCTGTCACCTGTCACCTGTCACCTGTCACCTGTCACCTGTCAACTGTCACCTGTCAACTGTCACCTGTCACCTGTCACCTGTCAACTGTCACCTGTCAACTGTCACCTGTCAACTGTCACCTGTCAACTGTCACCTGTCACCTGTCACCTGTCACCTGTCACCTGTCACCTGTCACCTGTCACCTGTCACCTTTCACATGTCACCTGTCAACTGTCACCTGTCAACTGTCACCTGTCACCTGTCACCTGTCACCTGTCACCTGTCACCTGTCACCTGTCACCTGTCACCTGTCACCTGTCAACTGTCACCTGTCACCTGTCACCTGTCACCTGTCACTTGTCACCTGTCACCTGTCACCTGTCACCTGTCACCTGTCACCTGTCACCTGTCACCTGTCACCTGTCACCTGTCACCTGTCACCTGTCACCTGTCACCTGTCACCTGTCACCTGTCACCTGTCACCTGTCACCTGTCTCCTTCACCTGTCACCAGTCACCTGTCACCTGTCACCTGTCACCTGTCACCTGTCACCTGTCAACTGTCACCTGTCACCTGTCACCTGTCACCTGTCACCTGTCACCTGTCACCTGCCAATTGTCACCTGTCACCTGTCAACTGTCACCTGTCAACTGTCACCTGTCACCTGTCACCTGTCACCTGTCACCTGTCACATGTCACCTCTCACCTGTCACCTGTCACCTGTCACCTGTCACCTGTCACCTGTCACCTGTCACCTGTCACCTGTCACCTGTCACCTGTCACCTGTCACCTGTCACCTGTCACCTGTCACCTGTCAACTGTCACCTGTCACCTGTCAGCTGTCACCTGTCACCTGTCACCTGTCACCTGTCATCTGTCACCTGTCACCTGTCACCTGTCACCTGTCACCTGTCACCTGTTACCTGTCAACTGTCACCTGTCAACTGTCAACTGTCACCTGTCAACTGTCACCTGTCACCTGTCACCTATCACCTGTCACCTGTTACCTGTCACGTGTCACCTGTCACCTGTCACCTGTCACCTGTCACTGTCACCTGTCAACTGTCACCTGTCACCTGTCACCTGTCACTGTCACCTGTCACATGTCACTGTCACCTGTCACATGTCACCTGTCAACTGTCACCTGTCACCTGTCGACTGTCACCTGTCAACTGTCAACTGTCACCTGTCACCTGTCAGCTGTCACCTGTCACCTGTCACCTGTCATCTGTCACCTGTCACCTGTCACCTGTCACCTGTCACCTGTCACCTGTCACCTGTCAACTGTCACCTGTCAACTGTCAACTGTCACCTGTCACATGTCACATGTCACCTGTCACCTGTCACCTGTCACCTGTCACCTGTCACCTGTCACCTGTCACCTGTCACCTGTCACCTGTCACCTGTCACCTGTCACCTGTCACCTGTCACCTGTCACCTGTCACCTGTCACCTGTCACATGTCACTGTCACCTGTCACATGTCACATGTCACCTGTCACCTGTCACCTGTCAACTGTCACCTGTCAACTGTCAACTGTCACCTGTCACATGTCACATGTCACCTGTCGCCTGTCACCTGTCAGCTGTCACCTGTCACCTGTCACCTGTCACCTGTCACCTGTCACCTGTCACCTGTCACCTGTCACCTGTCACCTGTCACCTGTCACCTGTCACCTGTCACCTGTCACCTGTCACCTGTCACCTGTCACCTGTCACCTGTCACATGTCACTGTCACCTGTCACATGTCACATGTCACCTGTCACCTGTCACCTGTCAACTGTCACCTGTCAACTGTCAACTGTCACCTGTCACCTGTCACCTGTCACCTGTCACCTGTCACCTGTCACCTGTCACCTGTCACCTGTCACCTGTCACCTGTCACCTGTCACCTGTCACCTGTCACCTGTCACCTGTCACCTGTCACCTGTCACCTGTCACCTGTAACCTGTCACCTGTCACCTGTCACCTGTCAACTGTCACCTGTCACCTGTCACCTGTCACTGTCACCTGTCACATATCACTGTCACCTGTCACATGTCACCTGTCAACTGTCACCTGTCAACTGTCAACTGTCACCTGTCACCTGTCACCTGTCACCTGTCACCTGTCACCTGTCACCTGTCACCTGTCACCTGTCACCTGTCACCTGTCACCTGTCACCTGTCACCTGTCACCTGTCACCTGTCACCTGTCACCTGTCACCTGTCACCTGTCACCTGTCACCTGTCACCTGTCACCTGTCACATGTCACCTGTCACCTGTCACCTGTCACCTGTCACCTGTCACCTGTCACCTGTCACCTGTCACCTGTCACCTGTCACCTGTCACCTGTCACCTGTCACCTGTCAACTGTCACCTGTCAACTGTCACCTGTCACCTGTCACCTGTCAACTGTCACCTGTCAACTGTCACCTGTCAACTGTCACCTGTCAACTGTCACCTGTCACCTGTCACCTGTCACCTGTCAACTGTCACCTGTCACCTGTCAGCTGTCACCTGTCACCTGTCACCTGTCACCTGTCATCTGTCACCTGTCACCTGTCACCTGTCACCTGTCACCTGTCACCTGTCACCTGTCAACTGTCACCTGTCAACTGTCAACTGTCACCTGTCAACTGTCACCTGTCACCTGTCACCTATCACCTGTCACCTGTTACCTGTCACGTGTCACCTGTCACCTGTCACCTGTCACCTGTCACCTGTCACTGTCACCTGTCAACTGTCACCTGTCACCTGTCACCTGTCACTGTCACCTGTCACATGTCACTGTCACCTGTCACATGTCACCTGTCAACTGTCACCTGTCACCTGTCACCTGTCACCTGTCACCTGTCACCTGTCACCTGTCACCTGTCACCTGTCTCCTTCACCTGTCACCTGTCACCTGTCACCTGTCACCTGTCACCTGTCACCTTCACCTGTCAACTGTCACCTGTCACCTGTCACCTGTCACCTGTCACCTGTCACCTGTCACCTGTCACCTGTCACTGTCACCTGTCAACTGTCACCTATCACCTGTCACCTGTCACCTGTCACTGTCACCTGTCACATGTCACTGTCACCTGTCACATGTCACCTGTCAACTGTCACCTGTCACCTGTCAACTGTCACTTGTCACCTGTCTCCTTCACCTGTCACCTGTCACCTGTCACCTTCACCCTGCAACTGTCACCTGTCACCTGTCACCTGTCACCTGTCACCTGTCACCTGTCACCTGTCAACTGTCACCTGTCACCTGTCAGCTGTCACCTGTCACCTGTCACCTGTCACCTGTCACCTGTCATCTGTCACCTGTCACCTGTCACCTGTCACCTGTCACCTGTCACCTGTCACCTGTCACCTGTCACCTGTCACCTGTCAGCTGTCACCTGTCACCTGTCACCTGTCACCTGTCACCTGTCACCTGTCACCTGTCACCTGTCACCTGTCACCTGTCACCTGTCACCTATCACCTGTCACCTATCACCTGTCACCTGTCACCTGTCACCTGTCACCTATCACCTGTCACCTGTTACCTGTAACGTGTCACCTGTCACCTGTCACCTGTCACCTGTCACCTGTCATTGTCACCTGTCAACTGTCACCTGTCACCTGTCACCTGTCACTGTCACCTGTCACATGTCACTGTCACCTGTCACATGTCACCTGTCACCTGTCAACTGTCACCTGTCACCTGTCAACTGTCACCTGTCACCTGTCACGTGTCACCTGTCACCTGTCACCTGTCACCTGTCATTGTCACCTGTCAACTGTCACCTGTCACCTGTCACCTGTCACCTGTCACCTGTCACCTGTCACCTGTCACCTGTCACCTGTCACCTGTCACCTGTCACCTGTCACCTGTCACCTGTCACCTGTCACCTGTCTCCTTCACCTGTCACCTGTCACCTGTCACCTTCACCTGTCAACTGTCACCTGTCACCCGTCACCTGTCACCTGTCACCTGTCACCTGTCACCTGTCACCTGTCTTCTTCACCTGTCACCTGTCACCTGTCACCTGTCACCTTCACCTGTCAACTGTCACCTGTCACCTGTCATCTGTCACCTGTCACCTGTCACCTGTCACCTGTCACCTGTCACCTGTCACCTGTCACCTGTCACCTGTCACCTGTCACCTGTCACCTGTCACCTGTCACCTGTTACCTGTCACCTGTCACCTGTCACCTGTCACCTGTCACCTGTCACCTGTCACCTGTCACCTGTCACCTGTCACCTGTCACCTGTCACCTGTCACCTGTCACCTGTCACCTGTCACCTGTTACCTGTCAACTGTCACCTGTCACCTGTCAACTGTCACCTGTCACCTGTCACCTGTCACCTGTCACCTGTTACCTGTCAACTGTCACCTGTCACCTGTCACCTGTCAACTGTCAACTGTCACCTGTCACCTGTTACCTGTCAACTGTCACCTGTCACCTGTCAACTGTCAACTGTCACCTGTCACCTGTCACCTGTCACCTGTCACCTGTCACCTGTCACCTGTCACCTATCACCTGTCACCTGTTACCTGTCACGTGTCACCTGTCACCTGTCACCTGTCACCTGTCACCTGTCATTGTCACCTGTCAACTGTCACCTGTCACCTGTCACCTGTCACTGTCACCTGTCACATATCACTGTCACCTGTCACATGTCACCTGTCAACTGTCACCTGTCACCTGTCAACTGTCACCTGTCACCTGTCACCTGTCACCTGTCACATGTCACCTCTCACCTGTCACCTGTCACCTGTCACCTGTCACCTGTCACCTGTCACCTGTCACCTGTCACCTGTCACCTGTCACCTGTCACCTGTCACCTGTCACCTGTCACCTGTCAACTGTCACCTGTCACCTGTCAGCTGTCACCTGTCACCTGTCACCTGTCACCTGTCATCTGTCACCTGTCACCTGTCACCTGTCACCTGTCACCTGTCACCTGTCACCTGTCACCTGTCACCTGTCAACTGTCACCTGTCAACTGTCAACTGTCACCTGTCAACTGTCACCTGTCACCTGTCACCTATCACCTGTCACCTGTTACCTGTCACGTGTCACCTGTCACCTGTCACCTGTCACCTGTCACCTGTCACTGTCACCTGTCAACTGTCACCTGTCACCTGTCACCTGTCACCTGTCACTGTCACCTGTCACATGTCACTGTCACCTGTCACATGTCACCTGTCAACTGTCACCTGTCACCTGTCGACTGTCACCTGTCAACTGTCAACTGTCACCTGTCACCTGTCACCTGTCACCTGTCACCTGTCACCTGTCACCTGTCACCTGTCACCTGTCACCTGTCACCTGTCACCTGTCACCTGTCACCTGTCACCTGTCACCTGTCACCTGTCACCTGTCACCTGTCACCTGTCACCTGTCACCTGTCACCTGTCACCTGTCACCTGTCACCTGTCACCTGTCACCTGTCACCTGTCACCTGTCACATGTCACTGTCACCTGTCACATGTCACATGTCACCTGTCACCTGTCAACTGTCACCTGTCAACTGTCAACTGTCACCTGTCACATGTCACTGTCACCTGTCACATGTCACCTGTCAACTGTCACCTGTCAACTGTCAACTGTCACCTGTCACCTGTCACCTGTCACCTGTCACCTGTCACCTGTCACCTGTCACCTGTCACCTGTCACCTGTCACCTGTCACCTGTCACCTGTCACCTGTCACCTGTCACCTGTCACCTGTCACCTGTCACCTGTCACCTGTCACCTGTCACCTGTCACCTGTCACCTGTCACCTGTCACCTGTCACCTATCACCTGTCACCTGTCACCTATCACCTGTCACCTGTCACCTGTCACCTATCACCTGTTACCTGTTACCTGTCACGTGTCACCTGTCACCTGTCACCTGTCACTGTCACCTGTCAACTGTCACCTGTCACCTGTCACCTGTCACCTGTCACTGTCACCTGTCACATGTCACTGTCACCTGTCACATGTCACCTGTCAACTGTCACCTGTCACCTGTCAACTGTCACCTGTCACCTGTCACCTGTCACCTGTCACCTGTCACCTGTCACCTGTCACCTGTCACCTGTCACCTGTCACCTGTCACCTGTCACCTGTCACCTGTCACCTGTCACCTGTCACCTGTCACCTGTCACCTGTCACCTGTCACCTGTCACCTGTCACTTGTCACCTGTCACCTGTCACCTGTCACCTGTCACCTGTCACCTGTCACCTGTCACCTGTCACCTGTCACCTGTCACCTGTCACCTGTCACCTGTCACCTGTCACCTGTCACCTGTCACCTGTCACCTGTCACCTGTCACCTGTCACCTGTCACCTGTCACCTGTCACCTGTCACCTGTCACCTGTCACCTGTCACCTGTCACCTGTCACCTGTCACCTCTCACCTGTCACCTGTCACCTGTCACCTGTCACCTGTCACCTGTCACCTGTCACCTGTCACCTGTCACCTGTCACCTGTCACCTGTCACCTGTCACCTGTCACCTGTCACCTGTCACCTGTCAGCTGTCAGCTGTCACCTGTCACCTGTCTCCTGTCACCTGTCACCTGTCATCTGTCACCTGTCACCTGTCACCTGTCACCTGTCACCTGTCACCTGTCACCTGTCACCTGTCACCTGTCAACTGTCACCTGTCAACTGTCAACTGTCACCTGTCAACTGTCACCTGTCACCTGTCACCTATCACCTGTCACCTGTTACCTGTCACGTGTCACCTGTCACCTGTCACCTGTCACCTGTCACCTGTCACTGTCACCTGTCAACTGTCACCTGTCACCTGTCACCTGTCACTGTCACCTGTCACATGTCACTGTCACCTGTCACATGTCACCTGTCAACTGTCACCTGTCACCTGTCGACTGTCACCCGTCAACTGTCAACTGTCACCTGTCACCTGTCACCTGTCACCTGTCACCTGTCACCTGTCACCTGTCACCTGTCACCTGTCACCTGTCACATGTCACCTGTCAACTGTCAACTGTCACCTGTCACCTGTCAGCTGTCACCTGTCACCTGTCACCTGTCACCTGTCATCTGTCACCTGTCACCTGTCACCTGTCACCTGTCACCTGTCACCTGTCACCTGTCAACTGTCACCTGTCAACTGTCAACTGTCACCTGTCAACTGTCACCTGTCACCTGTCACCTATCACCTGTCACCTGTTACCTGTCACGTGTCACCTGTCACCTGTCACCTGTCACCTGTCACCTGTCACTGTCACCTGTCAACTGTCACCTGTCACCTGTCACTGTCACCTGTCACATGTCACTGTCACCTGTCACATGTCACCTGTCAACTGTCACCTGTCACCTGTCGACTGTCACCTGTCAACTGTCAACTGTCACCTGTCACCTGTCACCTGTCACCTGTCACCTGTCACCTGTCACCTGTCACCTGTCACCTGTCACCTGTCGCCTGTCACCTGTCAGCTGTCACCTGTCACCTGTCACCTGTCACCTGTCACCTGTCACCTGTCACCTGTCACCTGTCACCTGTCACCTGTTACCTGTCACCTGTCACCTGTCACCTGTCACCTGTCACCTGTCACCTGTCACCTGTCACCTGTCACATGTCACTGTCACCTGTCACATGTCACATGTCACCTGTCACCTGTCACCTGTCAACTGTCACCTGTCAACTGTCAACTGTCACCTGTCACCTGTCACCTGTCACCTGTCACCTGTCACCTGTCACCTGTCACCTGTCACCTGTCACCTGTCACCTGTCACCTGTCACCTGTCACCTGTCACCTGTCACCTGTCACCTGTCACCTGTCACCTGTCACCTGTCACCTGTCACCTGTCACCTGTCACCTGTCACCTGTCAACTGTCACCTGTCACCTGTCACCTGTCACTGTCACCTGTCACATATCACTGTCACCTGTCACATGTCACCTGTCAACTGTCACCTGTCAACTGTCAACTGTCACCTGTCACCTGTCACCTGTCACCTGTCACCTGTCACCTGTCACCTGTCACCTGTCACCTGTCACCTGTCACCTGTCACCTGTCACCTGTCACCTGTCACCTGTCACCTGTCACCTGTCACCTGTCACCTGTCACCTGTCACCTGTCACCTGTCACCTGTCACATGTCACCTGTCACCTGTCACCTGTCACCTGTCACCTGTCACCTGTCACCTGTCACCTGTCACCTGTCACCTGTCACCTGTCACCTGTCACCTGTCACCTGTCACCTGTCAACTGTCACCTGTCAACTGTCACCTGTCACCTGTCACCTGTCAACTGTCACCTGTCAACTGTCACCTGTCAACTGTCACCTGTCAACTGTCACCTGTCACCTGTCACCTGTCACCTGTCAACTGTCACCTGTCACCTGTCAGCTGTCACCTGTCACCTGTCACCTGTCACCTGTCATCTGTCACCTGTCACCTGTCACCTGTCACCTGTCACCTGTCACCTGTCACCTGTCACCTGTCAACTGTCACCTGTCAACTGTCAACTGTCACCTGTCAACTGTCACCTGTCACCTGTCACCTATCACCTGTCACCTGTCACCTGTCACTGTCACCTGTCAACTGTCACCTGTCACCTGTCACCTGTCACTGTCACCTGTCACATGTCACTGTCACCTGTCACATGTCACCTGTCAACTGTCACCTGTCACCTGTCACCTGTCACCTGTCACCTGTCACCTGTCACCTGTCACCTGTCACCTGTCACCTGTCTCCTTCACCTGTCACCTGTCACCTGTCACCTGTCACCTGTCACCTTCACCTGTCAACTGTCACCTGTCACCTGTCACCTGTCACCTGTCACCTGTCACCTGTCACCTGTCACCTGTCACCTGTCACTGTCACCTGTCAACTGTCACCTATCACCTGTCACCTGTCACCTGTCACTGTCACCTGTCACATGTCACTGTCACCTGTCACATGTCACCTGTCAACTGTCACCTGTCACCTGTCAACTGTCACTTGTCACCTGTCTCCTTCACCTGTCACCTGTCACCTGTCACCTTCACCCTGCAACTGTCACCTGTCACCTGTCACCTGTCACCTGTCACCTGTCAACTGTCACCTGTCACCTGTCAGCTGTCACCTGTCACCTGTCACCTGTCACCTGTCACCTGTCATCTGTCACCTGTCACCTGTCACCTGTCACCTGTCACCTGTCACCTGTCACCTGTCACCTGTCACCTGTCACCTGTCACCTGTCACCTGTCACCTGTCACCTATCACCTGTCACTGTCACCTGTCACATGTCACTGTCACCTGTCACATGTCACCTGTCAACTGTCACCTGTCACCTGTCACCTGTCACCTGTCACCTGTCACCTGTCACCTGTCACCTGTCACCTGTCACCTGTCTCCTTCACCTGTCACCTGTCACCTGTCACCTGTCACCTGTCACCTTCACCTGTCAACTGTCACCTGTCACCTGTCACCTGTCACCTGTCACCTGTCACCTGTCACCTGTCACCTGTCACCTGTCACTGTCACCTGTCAACTGTCACCTATCACCTGTCACCTGTCACCTGTCACTGTCACCTGTCACATGTCACTGTCACCTGTCACATGTCACCTGTCAACTGTCACCTGTCACCTGTCAACTGTCACTTGTCACCTGTCTCCTTCACCTGTCACCTGTCACCTGTCACCTGTCACCTGTCACCTTCACCTGTCAACTGTCACCTGTCACCTGTCACCTGTCACCTGTCACCTGTCACCTGTCACCTGTCACCTGTCACCTGTCACTGTCACCTGTCAACTGTCACCTATCACCTGTCACCTGTCACCTGTCACTGTCACCTGTCACATGTCACTGTCACCTGTCACATGTCACCTGTCAACTGTCACCTGTCACCTGTCAACTGTCACTTGTCACCTGTCTCCTTCACCTGTCACCTGTCACCTGTCACCTTCACCCTGCAACTGTCACCTGTCACCTGTCACCTGTCACCTGTCACCTGTCAACTGTCACCTGTCACCTGTCAGCTGTCACCTGTCACCTGTCACCTGTCACCTGTCACCTGTCACCTGTCACCTGTCACCTGTCAGCTGTCACCTGTCACCTGTCACCTGTCACCTGTCACCTGTCACCTGTCACCTGTCACCTGTCACCTGTCACCTGTCACCTATCACCTGTCACCTATCACCTGTCACCTGTCACCTGTCACCTGTCACCTATCACCTGTCACCTGTTACCTGTCACGTTCACCTGTCACCTGTCACCTGTCACCTGTCATTGTCACCTGTCAACTGTCACCTGTCACCTGTCACCTGTCACTGTCACCTGTCACCTGTCACATGTCACTGTCACCTGTCACATGTCACCTGTCACCTGTCAACTGTCACCTGTCACCTGTCAACTGTCACCTGTCACCTGTCACGTGTCACCTGTCACCTGTCACCTGTCACCTGTCACCTGTCATTGTCACCTGTCAACTGTCACCTGTCACCTGTCACCTGTCACTGTCACCTGTCACATGTCACTGTCACCTGTCACATGTCACCTGTCACCTGTTACCTGTCAACTGTCACCTGTCACCTGTCAACTGTCAACTGTCACCTGTCACCTGTCACCTGTCACCTGTCACCTGTCACCTGTCACCTGTCACCTGTCACCTGTCACCTGTCACCTGTCACCTGTCACCTGTCACCTGTCACCTGTCACCTGTCACCTGTCACCTGTCACCTGTCACCTGTCACCTGTCACCTGTCACCTGTCTCCTTCACCTGTCACCTGTCACCTGTCACCTTCACCTGTCAACTGTCACCTGTCACCCGTCACCTGTCACCTGTCACCTGTCACCTGTCACCTGTCACCTGTCTTCTTCACCTGTCACCTGTCACCTGTCACCTGTCACCTTCACCTGTCAACTGTCACCTGTCACCTGTCATCTGTCACCTGTCACCTGTCACCTGTCACCTGTCACCTGTCACCTGTCACCTGTCACCTGTCACCTGTCACCTGTCACCTGTCACCTGTCACCTGTCACCTGTTACCTGTCACCTGTCACCTGTCACCTGTCACCTGTCACCTGTCACCTGTCACCTGTCACCTGTCACCTGTCACCTGTCACCTGTCACCTGTCACCTGTCACCTGTTACCCGTCAACTGTCACCTGTCACCTGTCAACTGTCACCTGTCACCTGTCACCTGTCACCTGTCACCTGTTACCTGTCAACTGTCACCTGTCACCTGTCACCTGTCAACTGTCAACTGTCACCTGTCACCTGTTACCTGTCAACTGTCACCTGTCACCTGTCAACTGTCAACTGTCACCTGTCACCTGTCACCTGTCACCTGTCACCTGTCACCTGTCACCTGTCACCTATCACCTGTCACCTGTTACCTGTCACGTGTCACCTGTCACCTGTCACCTGTCACCTGTCACCTGTCATTGTCACCTGTCAACTGTCACCTGTCACCTGTCACCTGTCACTGTCACCTGTCACATATCACTGTCACCTGTCACATGTCACCTGTCAACTGTCACCTGTCACCTGTCAACTGTCACCTGTCACCTGTCACCTGTCACCTGTCACATGTCACCTCTCACCTGTCACCTGTCACCTGTCACCTGTCACCTGTCACCTGTCACCTGTCACCTGTCACCTGTCACCTGTCACCTGTCACCTGTCACCTGTCACCTGTCAACTGTCACCTGTCACCTGTCAGCTGTCACCTGTCACCTGTCACCTGTCACCTGTCATCTGTCACCTGTCACCTGTCACCTGTCACCTGTCACCTGTCACCTGTCACCTGTCACCTGTCAACTGTCACCTGTCAACTGTCAACTGTCACCTGTCAACTGTCACCTGTCACCTGTCACCTATCACCTGTCACCTGTTACCTGTCACGTGTCACCTGTCACCTGTCACCTGTCACCTGTCACCTGTCACTGTCACCTGTCAACTGTCACCTGTCACCTGTCACCTGTCACTGTCACCTGTCACATGTCACTGTCACCTGTCTCATGTCACCTGTCAACTGTCACCTGTCACCTGTCGACTGTCACCTGTCAACTGTCAACTGTCACCTGTCACCTGTCACCTGTCACCTGTCACCTGTCACCTGTCACCTGTCACCTGTCACCTGTCACCTGTCACCTGTCACCTGTCACCTGTTACCTGTCACCTGTCACCTGTCACCTGTCACCTGTCACCTGTCACCTGTCACCTGTCACCTGTCACCTGTCACCTGTCACCTGTCACCTGTCACATGTCACTGTCACCTGTCACATGTCACATGTCACCTGTCACCTGTCAACTGTCACCTGTCAACTGTCAACTGTCACCTGTCACATGTCACTTGTCACTGTCACCTGTCACATGTCACCTGTCAACTGTCACCTGTCAACTGTCAACTGTCACCTGTCACCTGTCACCTGTCACCTGTCACCTGTCACCTGTCACCTGTCACCTGTCACCTGTCACCTGTCACCTGTCACCTGTCACCTGTCACCTGTCACCTGTCACCTGTCACCTGTCACCTGTCACCTGTCACCTGTCACCTGTCACCTGTCACCTGTCACCTGTCACCTGTCACCTGTCACCTGTCACCTGTCACCTGTCACCTGTCACCTGTCACCTGTCACCTGTCACCTGTCACCTGTCACCTATCACCTGTCACCTGTCACCTATCACCTGTCACCTGTCACCTGTCACCTATCACCTGTTACCTGTTACCTGTCACGTGTCACCTGTCACCTGTCACCTGTCACTGTCACCTGTCAACTGTCACCTGTCACCTGTCACCTGTCACCTGTCACTGTCACCTGTCACATGTCACTGTCACCTGTCACATGTCACCTGTCAACTGTCACCTGTCACCTGTCAACTGTCACCTGTCACCTGTCACCTGTCACCTGTCACCTGTCACCTGTCACCTGTCACCTGTCACCTGTCACCTGTCACCTGTCACCTGTCACCTGTCACCTGTCACCTGTCACCTGTCACCTGTCACCTGTCACCTGTCACCTGTCACCTGTCACCTGTCACCTGTCACCTGTCACCTGTCACCTATCACCTGTCACCTGTCACCTGTCACCTGTCACCTGTCACCTGTCACCTGTCTCCTTCACCTGTCACCTGTCACATGTCACCTGTCAACTGTCACCTGTCAACTGTCAACTGTCACCTGTCACCTGTCACCTGTCACCTGTCACCTGTCACCTGTCACCTGTCACCTGTCACCTGTCACCTGTCACCTGTCACCTGTCACCTGTCACCTGTCACCTGTCACCTGTCACCTGTCACCTGTCACCTGTCACCTGTCACCTGTCACCTGTCACCTATCACCTGTCACCTGTCACCTGTCACCTGTCACCTGTCACCTGTCTCCTTCACCTGTCACCTGTCACCTGTCACCTTCACCTGTCAACTGTCACCTGTCACCTGTCACCTGTCACCTGTCACCTGTCACCTGTCACCTGTCACCTGTCACCTGTCACCTGTCACCTGTCACCTGTCACCTGTCACCTGTCACCTGTCACCTGTCACCTGTCACCTGTCACCTGTCACCTGTCACCTATCACCTGTCACCTGTCACCTGTCACCTATCACCTGTCACCTGTTACCTGTCACGTGTCACCTGTTACCTGTCACCTGTCACCTGTCACCTGTCACCTGTCACCTGTCAACTGTCACCTGTCACCTGTCACCTGTCACTGTCACCTGTCACATGTCACTGTCACCTGTCACATGTCACCTGTCAACTGTCACCTGTCACCTGTCAACTGTCACTGTTACCTGTCACATGTCACTGTCACCTGTCACATGTCACCTGTCAACTGTCACCTGTCACCTGTCAACTGTCACCTGTCACCTGTCTCCTTCACCTGTCACCTGTCACCTGTCACCTGTCACCTTCACCTGTCAACTGTCACCTGTCACCTGTCACCTGTCACCTGTCACCTGTCACCTGTCACCTGTCACTGTATCCTGTCAACTGTCACCTATCACCTGTCACCTGTCACCTGTCACTGTCACCTGTCACATGTCACTGTCACCTGTCACATGTCACCTGTCAACTGTCACCTGTCACCTGTCAACTGTCACTTGTCACCTGTCTCCTTCACCTGTCACCTGTCACCTGTCACCTTCACCCTGCAACTGTCACCTGTCACCTGTCACCTGTCACCTGTCACCTGTCACCTGTCACCTGTCACCTGTCAACTGTCACCTGTCACCTGTCAGCTGTCACCTGTCACCTGTCACCTGTCACCTGTCACCTGTCATCTGTCACCTGTCACCTGTCACCTGTCACCTGTCACCTGTCACCTGTCACCTGTCACCTGTCACCTGTCACCTGTCACCTGTCAGCTGTCACCTGTCACCTGTCACCTGTCACCTGTCACCTGTCACCTGTCACCTGTCACCTGTCACCTGTCACCTATCACCTGTCACCTATCACCTGTCACCTGTCACCTGTCACCTGTCACCTATCACCTGTCACCTGTTACCTGTCACGTGTCACCTGTCACCTGTCACCTGTCACCTGTCACCTGTCATTGTCACCTGTCAACTGTCACCTGTCACCTGTCACCTGTCACTGTCACCTGTCACATGTCACTGTCACCTGTCACATGTCACCTGTCAACTGTCACCTGTCACCTGTCAACTGTCACCTGTCACCTGTCAACTGTCAACTGTCACCTGTCACCTGTCACCTGTCACCTGTCACCTGTCACCTGTCACCTGTCACCTGTCACCTGTCACCTGTCACCTGTCACCTGTCACCTGTCACCTGTCACCTGTCACCTGTCACCTGTCACCTGTCTCCTTCACCTGTCATGTGTCACCTGTCACCTTCACCTGTCAACTGTCACCTGTCACCCGTCACCTGTCACCTGTCACCTGTCACCTGTCACCTGTCACCTGTCACCTGTCACCTGTCTCCTTCACCTGTCACCTGTCACCTGTCACCTTCACCTGTCAACTGTCACCTGTCACCTGTCACCTGTCACCTGTCACCTGTCACCTGTCACCTGTCACCTGTCACCTGTCACCTGTCACCTGTCACCTGTCACCTGTCACCTGTTACCTGTCAACTGTCACCTGTCACCTGTCAACTGTCAACTGTCACCTGTCACCTGTCACCTGTCACCTGTCACCTGTCACCTGTCACCTGTCACCTGTCACCTGTCACCTGTCACCTGTCACCTGTCACCTGTCACCTGTCACCTGTCACCTGTTACCTGTCAACTGTCACCTGTCACCTGTCAACTGTCAACTGTCACCTGTCACCTGTCACCTGTCACCTGTCACCTGTCACCTGTCACCTGTCACCTGTCACCTGTCACCTGTCACCTGTCACCTGTCACCTGTCACCTGTCACCTGTCACCTGTCACCTGTCACCTGTCACCTGTCACCTGTCACCTGTCACCTGTCACCTGTCACCTGTCACCTGTCACCTGTCACCTGTCACCTGTCACCTGTCACCTGTCACCTGTCACCTGTCACCTGTCACCTGTCACCTGTTACCTGTCAACTGTCACCTGTCACCTGTCAACTGTCAACTGTCACCTGTCACCTGTCACCTGTCACCTGTCACCTGTTACCTGTCAACTGTCACCTGTCACCTGTCACCTGTCACCTGTCACCTGTCACCTGTCACCTGTCACCTGTCACCTGTCACCTGTCACCTGTCACCTGTCACCTGTCACCTGTCACCTGTCACCTGTCACCTGTCACCTGTCACCTGTCACCTGTCACCTGTCACATGTCACCTGTCACATGTCACCTGTCACCTGTCACCTGTCACCTGTCACCTGTCACCTGTCACCTGTTACCTGTCAACTGTCACCTGTCACCTGTCAACTGTCAACTGTCACCTGTCACCTGTCACCTGTCACCTGTCACCTGTCACCTGTCACCTGTCACCTGTCACCTGTCACCTGTCACCTGTCACCTGTCACCTGTCACCTGTCACCTGTCACCTGTCACCTGTCACCTGTCACCTGTCACCTGTCACCTGTCACCTGTCACCTGTCACCTGTCACCTTTCACCTGTCACCTGTCACCTGTCACCTGTCACCTGTCACCTGTCACCTGTCACCTGTCACCTGTCACCTGTCACCTGTCACCTGTCACCTGTCACCTGTCACCTGTCACCTGTCACCTGTCACCTGTCACCTGTCACCTGTCACCTGTCTCCTTCACCTGTCACCTGTCACCTGTCACCTTCACCTGTCAACTGTCACCTGTCCACCCGTCACCTGTCACCTGTCACCTGTCACCTGTCACCTGTCACCTGTCTCCTTCACCTGTCACCTGTCACCTGTCACCTTCACCTGTCAACTGTCACCTGTCACCTGTCATCTGTCACCTGTCACCTGTCACCTGTCACCTGTCACCTGTCACCTGTCACCTGTCACCTGTCACCTGTCACCTGTCACCTGTCACCTGTCACCTGTCACCTGTCAACTGTCACCTGTCACCTGTCACTGTCACCTGTCACCTGTCACCTGTCACCTGTCACCTGTCACCTGTCACCTGTCACCTGTCACCTGTCACCTGTCACCTGTCACCTGTCACCTGTCACCTGTCACCTGTCACCTGTCACCTGTCACCTGTCACCTGTCACCTGTCACCTGTCACCTGTCACCTGTCACCTGTCACCTGTCACCTGTCACCTGTCACCTGTCACCTGTCTCCTTCACCTGTCACCTGTCACCTGTCACCTTCACCTGTCAACTGTCACCTGTCACCCGTCACCTGTCACCTGTCACCTGTCACCTGTCACCTGTCACCTGTCTCCTTCACCTGTCACCTGTCACCTGTCACCTTCACCTGTCAACTGTCACCTGTCACCCGTCACCTGTCACCTGTCACCTGTCACCTGTCACCTGTCACCTGTCTCCTTCACCTGTCACCTGTCACCTGTCACCTTCACCTGTCAACTGTCACCTGTCACCTGTCATCTGTCACCTGTCACCTGTCACCTGTCCACCTGTCACCTGTCACCTGTCACCTGTCACCTGTCACCTGTCACCTGTCACCTGTCACCTGTCACCTGTCACCTGTCAACTGTCACCTGTCACCTGTCACTGTCACCTGTCACATGTCACTGTCACCTGTCACATGTCACCTGTCAACTGTCACCTGTCACCTGTCAACTGTCACTGTTACCTGTCACATGTCACTGTCACCTGTCACATGTCACCTGTCAACTGTCACCTGTCACCTGTCAACTGTCACCTGTCACCTGTCTCCTTCACCTGTCACCTGTCACCTGTCACCTGTCACCTGTCACCTTCACCTGTCAACTGTCACCTGTCACCTGTCACCTGTCACCTGTCACCTGTCACCTGTCACCTGTCACCTGTCACTGTCACCTGTCAACTGTCACCTATCACCTGTCACCTGTCACCTGTCACTGTCACCTGTCACATGTCACCTGTCAACTGTCACCTGTCACCTGTCAACTGTCACTTGTCACCTGTCTCCTTCACCTGTCACCTGTCACCTGTCACCTTCACCCTGCAACTGTCACCTGTCACCTGTCACCTGTCACCTGTCACCTGTCACCTGTCACCTGTCACCTGTCAACTGTCACCTGTCAACTGTCACCTGTCAACTGTCACCTGTCACCTGTCACCTGTCACCTGTCACCTGTCACCTGTCAAATGTCACCTGTCAACTGTCACCTGTCACCTGTCACCTGTCACCTGTCACCTGTCACCTGTCACATGTCAGCTGTCACCTGTCACCTGTCACCTGTCACCTGTCACCTGTCACCTGTCACCTGTCACCTGTCACCTGTCACCTGTCACCTGTCACCTGTCACCTGTCACCTGTCACCTGTCAGCTGTCACCTGTCACCTGTCACCTGTCACCTGTCACCTGTCACCTGTCACCTGTCACCTGTCACCTGTCACCTGTCACCTGTCACCTGTCACATGTCACCTGTCACCTGTCACCTGTCACCTGTCACCTGTCACCTGTCACCTATCACCTGTCACCTGTTACCTGTCACCTGTCACCTGTCACCTGTCACCTGTCACCTGTCACCTGTCACCTGTCACCTGTCACCTGTCACCTGTCACCTGTCACCTGTCACCTGTCACCTGTCACCTGTCACCTGTCACCTGTCACCTGTCACCTGTCAACTGTCACCTGTCAACTGTCACCTGTCAACTGTCACCTGTCACCTGTCACCTGTCACCTGTCCACCTGTCACCTGTCACCTGTCAACTGTCACCTGTCAACTGTTACCTGTCACCTGTCACCTGTCACCTGTCACCTGTCACCTGTCACATGTCACCTGTCACCTGTCACCTGTCACCTGTCACCTGTCACCTGTCACCTGTCACCTGTCACCTGTCACCTGTCACCTGTCACCTGTCACCTGTCACCTGTCACCTGTCACCTGTCACCTGTCACCTGTCACCTGTCACCTGTCACCTGTCACCTGTCACCTGTCACCTGTCACCTGTCACCTGTCACCTGTCACCTGTCAACTGTCACCTGTCAACTGTCACCTGTCAACTGTCACCTGTCACCTGTCACCTGTCACCTGTCACCTGTCACCTGTCACCTGTCAACTGTCACCTGTCAACTGTCACCTGTCACCTGTCACCTGTCACCTGTCACCTGTCACCTGTCACCTGTCACCTGTCACCTGTCACCTGTCACCTGTCACCTGTCACCTGTCACCTGTCACCTGTCACCTGTCACCTGTCAACTGTCACCTGTCAACTGTCACCTGTCAACTGTCACCTGTCACCTGTCACCTGTCACCTGTCACCTGTCCACCTGTCACCTGTCACCTGTCACCTGTCACCTGTCAACTGTCACCTGTCAACTGTCACCTGTCACCTGTCACCTGTCACCTGTCACCTGTCACCTGTCACATGTCACCTGTCACCTGTCACCTGTCACCTGTCACCTGTCACCTGTCACCTGTCACCTGTCACCTGTCACCTGTCACCTGTCACCTGTCACCTGTCACCTGTCACCTGTCACCTGTCACCTGTCACCTGTCACCTGTCACCTGTCACCTGTCACCTGTCACCTGTCACCTGTCACCTGTCACCTGTCAACTGTCACCTGTCAACTGTCACCTGTCAACTGTCACCTGTCACCTGTCACCTGTCACCTGTCACCTGTCACCTGTCACCTGTCACCTGTCACCTGTCACCTGTCACCTGTCACCTGTCACCTGTCACCTGTCACCTGTCACCTGTCACCTGTCACTGTCACCTGTCAACTGTCACCTGTCACCTGTCACCTGTCACCTGTCACCTGTCACTGTCACCTGTCACATGTCACTGTCACCTGTCACATGTCACCTGTCAACTGTCACCTGTCAACTGTCAACTGTCACCTGTCACCTGTCACCTGTCACCTGTCACCTGTCACCTGTCACCTGTCACCTGTCACCTGTCACCTGTCACCTGTCACCTGTCACCTGTCACCTGTCACCTGTCACCTGTCACCTGTCACCTGTCACCTGTCACCTGTCACCTGTCACCTGTCACCTGTCACCTGTCACCTGTCACCTGTCCACCTGTCACCTGTCACATGTCACCTGTCACCTGTCACCTGTCACCTGTCACCTGTCACCTGTCCCCTGTCACCTGTCACCTGTCACCTGTCACCTGTCACCTGTCACCTGTCCACCTGTCACCTGTCACCTGTCCACCTGTCACCTGTCACCTGTCACCTGTCACCTGTCACCTGTCACCTTCACCTGTCAACTGTCACCTGTCACTTGTCACCTGTCACCTGTCACCTGTCACCTGTCAACTGTCACCTGTCAACTGTCACCTGTCACCTGTTAACTGTCACCTGTCACCTGTCACCTGTCACCTGTCACCTGTCACCTGTCACCTTCACCTGTCACCTGTCACCTGTCACCTGTCACCTGTCACCTGTCACCTGTCACCTGTCACCTGTCAACTGTCACCTGTCACCTATCACCTGTCACCTGTCACCTGTCACCTGTCACCTGTCACCTGTCACCTGTCACCTGTCACCTGTCACCTGTCACCTGTCACCTGTCACCTGTCACCTGTCACCTGTCACCTGTCACCTGTCACCTGTCACCTTCACCTGTCACCTGTCACCTGTCACCTGTCACCTGTCACCTGTCACCTGTCACCTGTCACCTGTCACCTGTCACCTGTCACCTGTCA
>NW_026578541.1:5000-7500 GCF_029603195.1 Condylostylus longicornis
TCATAAGTGAAAAGTAACCTGGGTTGGTAAACATGTTATGCCCACCCGATGAAAAAAATTTTTTCAGCCTGGTTTGATATTTATCAAAGGCAAAATAAGCCTGATCGGGACATATGTTATGCTCGACAGGCAATAATTACTTTTCATGAATGAAAAGTAACCTGGGTTGGTAAGCATGTTATGCCCACCCGATGAAAAAATTTTTTTCAGCCTGGTTTGATATTTATCAAAGGCAAAATAAGCCTGATCGGGACATATGTTATGCTCGACAGGCAATAATTACTTTTCATGAATGAAAAGTAACCTGGGTTGGTAAACATGTTATGCCCACCCGATGAAAAAATTTTTTTCAGCCTGGTTTGATATTTATCAAAGGCAAAATAAGCCTGATCGGGACATATGTTATGCTCGACAGGCAATAATTACTTTTCATGAATGAAAAGTAACCTGGGTTGGTAAGCATGTTATGCCCACCCGATGAAAAAATTTTTTTCAGCCTGGTTTGATATTTATCAAAGGCAAAATAAGCCTGATCGGGAAATATGTTATGCTCGACAGGTAATAATTACTTTTCATGAATGAAAAGTAACCTGGGTTGGTAAACATGTTATGCCCACCCGATGAAAAAATTTTTTTCAGCCTGGTTTGATATTTATCAAAGGCAAAATAAGCCTGATCGGGACATATGTTATGCTCGACAGGCAATAATTACTTTTCATAAGTGAAAAGTAACCTGGGTTGGTAAACATGTTATGCCCACCCGATGAAAAAATTTTTTCAGCCTGGTTTGATATTTATCAAAGGCAAAATAAGCCTGATCGGGACATATGTTATGCTCGACAGGCAATAATTACTTTTCATGAATGAAAAGTAACCTGGGTTGGTAAGCATGTTATGCCCACCCGATGAAAAAATTTTTTTCAGCCTGGTTTGATATTTATCAAAGGCAAAATAAGCCTGATCGGGACATATGTTATGCTCGACAGGCAATAATTACTTTTCATGAATGAAAAGTAACCTGGGTTGGTAAACATGTTATGCCCACCCGATGAAAAAATTTTTTTCAGCCTGGTTTGATATTTACCAATGGCAATATAAGCCTTATCGGGACATATGTTATGCTCGACAGGCAATAATTACTTTTCATGAATGAAAAGTAACCTGGGTTGGTAAACATGTTATGCCCACCCGATGAAAAAATTTTTTTCAGCCTGGTTTGATATTTACCAATGGCAATATAAGCCTGATCGGGACATATGTTATGCTCGACAGGCAATAATTACTTTTCATGAATGAAAAGTAACCTGGGTTGGTAAACATGTTATGCCCACCCGATGAAAAAATTTTTTTCAGCCTGGTTTGATATTTATCAAAGGCAAAATAAGCCTGATCGGGACATATGTTATGCTCGACAGGCAATAATTACTTTTCATGAATGAAAAGTAACCTGGGTTGGTAAGCATGTTATGCCCACCCGATGAAAAAATTTTTTTCAGCCTGGTTTGATATTTATCAAAGGCAAAATAAGCCTGATCGGGACATATGTTATGCTCGACAGGCAATAATTACTTTTCATGAATGAAAAGTAACCTGGGTTGGTAAGCATGTTATGCCCACCCGATGAAAAAATTTTTTTCAGCCTGGTTTGATATTTATCAAAGGCAAAATAAGCCTGATCGGGACATATGTTATGCTCGACAGGCAATAATTACTTTTCATGAATGAAAAGTAACCTGGGTTGGTAAACATGTTATGCCCACCCGATGAAAGAATTTTTTTCAGCCTGGTTTGATATTTACCAATGGCAATATAAGCCTTATCGGGACATATGTTATGCTCGACAGGCAATAATTACTTTTCATGAATGAAAAGTAACCTGGGTTGGTAAACATGTTATGCCCACCCGATGAAAAAATTTTTTTCAGCCTGGTTTGATATTTACCAATGGCAATATAAGCCTGATCGGGACATATGTTATGCTCGACAGGCAATAATTACTTTTCATGAATGAAAAGTAACCTGGGTTGGTAAACATGTTATGCCCACCCGATGAAAAAAATTTTTTCAGCCTGGTTTGATATTTATCAAAGGCAAAATAAGCCTGATCGGGACATATGTTATGCTCGACAGGCAATAATTACTTTTCATGAATGAAAAGTAACCTGGGTTGGTAAGCATGTTATGCCCACCCGATGAAAAAATTTTTTTCAGCCTGGTTTGATATTTATCAAAGGCAAAATAAGCCTGATCGGGACATATGTTATGCTCGACAGGCAATAATTACTTTTCATGAATGAAAAGTAACCTGGGTTGGTAAGCATGTTATGCCCACCCGATGAAAAAATTTTTTTCAGCCTGGTTTGATATTTATCAAAGGCAAAATAAGCCTGATCGGGACATATGTTATGCTCGACAGGCAATAATTACTTTTCATGAATGAAAAGTAACCTAAATTGGTAAACAAATTATGATTTAAGTAATGCTTATTATAATAAATATA
>NW_026578541.1:12500-15000 GCF_029603195.1 Condylostylus longicornis
TCTAAACGGTGGATCACTTGGCTCATGGGTCGATGAAGAACGCAGCTAACTGTGCGTCATCGTGTGAACTGCAGGACACATGAACATCGACATTTTGAACGCATATTGCAGTCCATGCTACAGAGTATATAAATTTATTAAAAAATTTAATACTGCATGGACTACATATGGTTGAGGGTTGTAAGAATAATTTAATAAAGTTGCTTATAATATAATTTTAAATTATATTATTTATAGCACATGATATATTACTGGTAGGAATACCATAATATTAAAATTCAATTATATATATTTTACTTATATTATAAAATATAATAAAAAAATAAGTATATCCTAGTATTAATAAATTAGTATTAATACATTAAAGAGGAAAACTTATATAAAATTATATTATTTATAATATAAACAATACAGTAACTTATATATATTTAGTTTTCAACTAAAAAGAAAAATTAAAAATATTCTTAAAAACAACCTCAACTCATATGAGACTACCCCCTGAATTTAAGCATATTAGTTAGGGGAGGAAAAGAAACTAACTAGGATTTTCTTAGTAGCGGCGAGCGAAAAGAAACTAGTTCAGCACTAAAGGATTTTGTTTATACAAATATCCGATGTAGTGTATGGAATATCTATATTCTAATATGAGAAATTAACAGTCTAAGTCCTTCTTAAACGAGGCCATTTACCCATAGAGGGTGCTAGGCCCGTATGACGTTAATGATTATTAGAAGATATTTCCAAAGAGTCGTGTTGCTTGATAGTGCAGCACTAAGTGGGTGGTAAACTCCATCTAAAACTAAATATAACCATGAGACCGATAGCAAACAAGTACCGTGAGGGAAAGTTGAAAAGAACTCTGAATAGAGAGTTAAATAGTACGTGAAACTGTTTAGAGGTTAAGCCCGATGAACCTAAACATCCATGAAATATGAAAAATTCAACATTATAAATATTATATAATTATATAATAATGATGGTGTGCAATTTTTTCATATATGGACATTGCAATCTGTTAATAAATATATATTTATCATAAGATATATTTAAAAAGTTTATTTTATATATGAAAATTTATTTTCTATATAATATAATTTAAATATTATCGGATAAATAATTGACAGATAAAAAATCAATATAATGCGTAAATTATATATTATTATAATTTTATAATATTATATTAATTTATATATTAATATAATTATTATATGCATTAATATGATTAGCAATGCTATAGATTTAGGATACCTTCGGGACCCGTCTTGAAACACGGACCAAGGAGTCTAACATGTGTGCAAGTCATTAGAATTTATTTTAAATAAAATCTAAAGGCGTAATTAACTTAACTGTTAATATGGGATTAAATTATATATATAATTTTATATATATAATATCAATCCTGGGGCGTTCTATATAGTTATGTATATAAATAATTTTTAATTATTTTTTATACCTCTAACTAGAACGTACCTTGAGCATATATGCTGTGACCCGAAAGATGGTGAACTATACCTGATCAGGTAGAAGTCAGGGGAAACCCTGATGGAAGACCGAAACAGTTCTGACGTGCAAATCGATTGTCAGAATTGGGTATAGGGGCGAAAGACCTATCGAACTATCTAGTAGCTGGTTCCCACCGAAGTTTCCCTCAGGATAGCTGGTGCATAAAAATATTATATAAAATAATCTTATCTGGTAAAGCGAATGATTAGAGGCCTTAGGGCCGAAACGACCTTAACCTATTCTCAAACTTTAAATGGGTAAGAACCTAAACTTTCTTGAATGAAGTTTTAGGTTATGATATATTGTGCCCAGTGGGCCACTTTTGGTAAGCAGAACTGGCGCTGTGGGATGAACCAAACGTGACGTTACGGTGCCTAAATTAACAACTCATGCAGATACCATGAAAGGCGTTGCTTGCTTAAAACAGCAGGACGGTGGACATGGAAGTCGTAATCCGCTAAGGAGTGTGTAACAACTCACCTGCCGAAGCAACTAGCCCTTAAAATGGATGGCGCTTAAGTTGTATACCTATACGTCACTGTTAATGTAAATGATTTATATTACATTATTAATGTATATAAATTTAGAAACATTAACAAGTAGGTGGGTACAATGGTAGCGTAGAAGCATCTTCCGTAAGGATGTGTGGAGCTGCCATTGGTACAGATCTTGGTGGTAGTAGCAAATAATCGAATGAGACCTTGGAGGACTGAAGTGGAGAAGGGTTTCGTGTGAACAGTGGTTGATCACGAGTTAGTCGGTCCTAAGCTTAAGGCGAAAGCCGAACAAAATTTAAGGTTTTATCCCCATTGATAATATAAAATACCTTAAATTAAATAAGCGAAAGGGAATACGGTTCCAATTCCGTAACCTGTTGAGTATACGTTTGTAATAAATATGGTCATTATGATCATCCTGGTAACAGAAACAATCATAGAGAAGCCGTCGAGAGGTATCGGAAGAGTTTTCTTTTCTGTTTTATAGTTGTACTACCATG
>NW_026578541.1:17500-22500 GCF_029603195.1 Condylostylus longicornis
AAATAGTATATGGGTATAATAGTGGCGATGGCGGTAGCCACTATTAGTACATTCTTATTACTTACTATAAAGTATTAAGTATGAATTATAAAATAGTATATGGGTATAATAGTGGCGATGGCGGTAGCCACTATTAGTACATTCTTATTACTTACTATAAAGTATTAAGTATGAATTATAAAATAGTATATGGGTATAATAGTGGCGATGGCGGTAGCCACTATTAGTACATTCTTATTACTTACTATAAAGTATTAAGTATATATTATAAAATTGTATATGAGTATAATAGTGGCGATGGCGGTAGCCACTATTATTACATTCTTATTACTTACTATAAAAGTATATTAAGTATGTATTATAAAATTGTATATGGGTATAATAGTGGCGATGGCGGTAGCCACTATTATTACATTCTTATTACTTACTATAAGTATATTAAGTGTGTATTATAAAATTGCATATGAGTATTAATAGTGGCGTTGGTACTTAAGTAGTACATTCTTATTATACTTACCTATATATAAGTATGTATTATAGGAATGGTGATAAACATTTGCTATTGAAGGCTTGTAATATTGATTGGTAGGTGGTGGTGGTGGTTGTTAAGATAGGTTAAGTATATTCTTACTATAAATACTTCAAATAAGTATTTTCTTAATGTATTACTGCATGAATAATGATTTAAGTAATACTTATTATTATATATCAATACAGTGGCAGGTATTGGATATGGGAATAACATAGACCTGAACGAGACATATGTTATGCTCGACAGGCAATAATTACTTTTCATAAGTGAAAAGTAACCTGGGTTGGTAAACATGTTATGCCCACCCGATGAAAAAAATTTTTTCAGCCTGGTTTGATATTTATCAAAGGCAAAATAAGCCTGATCGGGACATATGTTATGCTCGACAGGCAATAATTACTTTTCATGAATGAAAAGTAACCTGGGTTGGTAAGCATGTTATGCCCACCCGATGAAAAAATTTTTTTCAGCCTGGTTTGATATTTATCAAAGGCAAAATAAGCCTGATCGGGACATATGTTATGCTCGACAGGCAATAATTACTTTTCATGAATGAAAAGTAACCTGGGTTGGTAAACATGTTATGCCCACCCGATGAAAAAATTTTTTTCAGCCTGGTTTGATATTTATCAAAGGCAAAATAAGCCTGATCGGGACATATGTTATGCTCGACAGGCAATAATTACTTTTCATGAATGAAAAGTAACCTGGGTTGGTAAGCATGTTATGCCCACCCGATGAAAAAATTTTTTTCAGCCTGGTTTGATATTTATCAAAGGCAAAATAAGCCTGATCGGGAAATATGTTATGCTCGACAGGTAATAATTACTTTTCATGAATGAAAAGTAACCTGGGTTGGTAAACATGTTATGCCCACCCGATGAAAAAATTTTTTTCAGCCTGGTTTGATATTTATCAAAGGCAAAATAAGCCTGATCGGGACATATGTTATGCTCGACAGGCAATAATTACTTTTCATAAGTGAAAAGTAACCTGGGTTGGTAAACATGTTATGCCCACCCGATGAAAAAATTTTTTCAGCCTGGTTTGATATTTATCAAAGGCAAAATAAGCCTGATCGGGACATATGTTATGCTCGACAGGCAATAATTACTTTTCATGAATGAAAAGTAACCTGGGTTGGTAAGCATGTTATGCCCACCCGATGAAAAAATTTTTTTCAGCCTGGTTTGATATTTATCAAAGGCAAAATAAGCCTGATCGGGACATATGTTATGCTCGACAGGCAATAATTACTTTTCATGAATGAAAAGTAACCTGGGTTGGTAAACATGTTATGCCCACCCGATGAAAAAATTTTTTTCAGCCTGGTTTGATATTTACCAATGGCAATATAAGCCTTATCGGGACATATGTTATGCTCGACAGGCAATAATTACTTTTCATGAATGAAAAGTAACCTGGGTTGGTAAACATGTTATGCCCACCCGATGAAAAAATTTTTTTCAGCCTGGTTTGATATTTACCAATGGCAATATAAGCCTGATCGGGACATATGTTATGCTCGACAGGCAATAATTACTTTTCATGAATGAAAAGTAACCTGGGTTGGTAAACATGTTATGCCCACCCGATGAAAAAATTTTTTTCAGCCTGGTTTGATATTTATCAAAGGCAAAATAAGCCTGATCGGGACATATGTTATGCTCGACAGGCAATAATTACTTTTCATGAATGAAAAGTAACCTGGGTTGGTAAGCATGTTATGCCCACCCGATGAAAAAATTTTTTTCAGCCTGGTTTGATATTTATCAAAGGCAAAATAAGCCTGATCGGGACATATGTTATGCTCGACAGGCAATAATTACTTTTCATGAATGAAAAGTAACCTGGGTTGGTAAGCATGTTATGCCCACCCGATGAAAAAATTTTTTTCAGCCTGGTTTGATATTTATCAAAGGCAAAATAAGCCTGATCGGGACATATGTTATGCTCGACAGGCAATAATTACTTTTCATGAATGAAAAGTAACCTGGGTTGGTAAACATGTTATGCCCACCCGATGAAAGAATTTTTTTCAGCCTGGTTTGATATTTACCAATGGCAATATAAGCCTTATCGGGACATATGTTATGCTCGACAGGCAATAATTACTTTTCATGAATGAAAAGTAACCTGGGTTGGTAAACATGTTATGCCCACCCGATGAAAAAATTTTTTTCAGCCTGGTTTGATATTTACCAATGGCAATATAAGCCTGATCGGGACATATGTTATGCTCGACAGGCAATAATTACTTTTCATGAATGAAAAGTAACCTGGGTTGGTAAACATGTTATGCCCACCCGATGAAAAAAATTTTTTCAGCCTGGTTTGATATTTATCAAAGGCAAAATAAGCCTGATCGGGACATATGTTATGCTCGACAGGCAATAATTACTTTTCATGAATGAAAAGTAACCTGGGTTGGTAAGCATGTTATGCCCACCCGATGAAAAAATTTTTTTCAGCCTGGTTTGATATTTATCAAAGGCAAAATAAGCCTGATCGGGACATATGTTATGCTCGACAGGCAATAATTACTTTTCATGAATGAAAAGTAACCTGGGTTGGTAAGCATGTTATGCCCACCCGATGAAAAAATTTTTTTCAGCCTGGTTTGATATTTATCAAAGGCAAAATAAGCCTGATCGGGAAATATGTTATGCTCGACAGGCAATAATTACTTTTCATGAATGAAAAGTAACCTGGGTTGGTAAACATGTTATGCCCACCCGATGAAAGAATTTTTTTCAGCCTGGTTTGATATTTACCAATGGCAATATAAGCCTTATCGGGACATATGTTATGCTCGACAGGCAATAATTACTTTTCATGAATGAAAAGTAACCTGGGTTGGTAAACATGTTATGCCCACCCGATGAAAAAATTTTTTTCAGCCTGGTTTGATATTTACCAATGGCAATATAAGCCTGATCGGGACATATGTTATGCTCGACAGGCAATAATTACTTTTCATGAATGAAAAGTAACCTGGGTTGGTAAACATGTTATGCCCACCCGATGAAAAAATTTTTTTCAGCCTGGTTTGATATTTATCAAAGGCAAAATAAGCCTGATCGGGACATATGTTATGCTCGACAGGCAATAATTACTTTTCATGAATGAAAAGTAACCTGGGTTGGTAAGCATGTTATGCCCACCCGATGAAAAAATTTTTTTCAGCCTGGTTTGATATTTATCAAAGGCAAAATAAGCCTGATCGGGACATATGTTATGCTCGACAGGCAATAATTACTTTTCATGAATGAAAAGTAACCTGGGTTGGTAAGCATGTTATGCCCACCCGATGAAAAAATTTTTTTCAGCCTGGTTTGATATTTATCAAAGGCAAAATAAGCCTGATCGGGACATATGTTATGCTCGACAGGCAATAATTACTTTTCATGAATGAAAAGTAACCTGGGTTGGTAAACATGTTATGCCCACCCGATGAAAGAATTTTTTTCAGCCTGGTTTGATATTTACCAATGGCAATATAAGCCTTATCGGGACATATGTTATGCTCGACAGGCAATAATTACTTTTCATGAATGAAAAGTAACCTGGGTTGGTAAACATGTTATGCCCACCCGATGAAAAAATTTTTTTCAGCCTGGTTTGATATTTACCAATGGCAATATAAGCCTGATCGGGACATATGTTATGCTCGACAGGCAATAATTACTTTTCATGAATGAAAAGTAACCTGGGTTGGTAAACATGTTATGCCCACCCGATGAAAAAAATTTTTTCAGCCTGGTTTGATATTTATCAAAGGCAAAATAAGCCTGATCGGGACATATGTTATGCTCGACAGGCAATAATTACTTTTCATGAATGAAAAGTAACCTGGGTTGGTAAGCATGTTATGCCCACCCGATGAAAAAATTTTTTTCAGCCTGGTTTGATATTTATCAAAGGCAAAATAAGCCTGATCGGGACATATGTTATGCTCGACAGGCAATAATTACTTTTCATGAATGAAAAGTAACCTGGGTTGGTAAGCATGTTATGCCCACCCGATGAAAAAATTTTTTTCAGCCTGGTTTGATATTTATCAAAGGCAAAATAAGCCTGATCGGGACATATGTTATGCTCGACAGGCAATAATTACTTTTCATGAATGAAAAGTAACCTAAATTGGTAAACAAATTATGATTTAAGTAATGCTTATTATAATAAATATATCAATACAATACAGGTATTGGATATGGGAAGCATATTTATTGATTATTAAAATTTTATGTGTAAATCTATGTATGACCACTTTTTGATTCAAACGTACATTTTTTAATTACATTTTTTTTCATGAATGAAATTGGGCCTGGTTTGATAAACATGTTATGCTCGCCCGATGAAAAAATTTTTTTTAAAAAAAATTTTTTTTAGCCTGATTTGATATTTATCAAAGGCAAAATAGACCTTAACGAGACATATGTTGTTATGCTCGGCAGGCAATAATTAT
>NW_026578542.1:2500-30694 GCF_029603195.1 Condylostylus longicornis
TGTAACCAATTACCTGAAAACTGTAAACTGTAACCTGTTATCTGTTAGCTGTTAACTGTTACCTGTTACCGGTTACCTGTAACCTGTTACCTGTTAACTGTTACCTGTTATTTGTAAACTGTAACCTGTTATCTGTTACCTGTAACCTGTTACCTGTAAACTGTAACCTGTTACCTGTTAGCTGTTAACTGTTACCTGTTATTTGTAAACTGTAACCTGTTATCTGTTAGCTGTTAACTGTTATCTGTTACCTGTAACCTGTTATCTGTAACCTGTTACCTTTAAACTGTAACCTGTTACCTGTTACCGGTTACATGTAAACTGTAACCTGTTATCTGTTAGCTGTTAACTGTTACCTGTTACCTGTAAACTGTAACCTGTTACCTGTTAGCTGTAAACTGTTACCTGTTATTTGTAAACTGTAACCTGTTATCTGTTAGCTGTTAACTGTTATCTGTTACCTGTAACCTGTTATCTGTAACCTGTTACCTGTAAACTGTAACCTGTTACCTGTTAGCTGTTAACTGTTACCTGTTACATGTACTCTGTAACCTGTAACCTATAAACTGTAACCTTTTACCTGTTAGCTGTTAACTGTTACCTGTAAACTGTAACCTGTTATCTGTAACCAATTACCTGTAAACTGTAAACTGTAACCTGTTATCTGTTAGCTGTTAACTGTTATCTGTTTCCTGTAACCTGTTTTCTGTAACCTGTTACCTGTAAACTGTAGCCTGTTACCTGTTAGCTGTTAACTGTTACCTGTTACCTGTTATCTGTTACCTGTAAACTGTAACCTGTTACATGTTAGCTGTTAACTGTTATCTGTTACCAGTAACCTGTTATCTGTAACCTGTTAGCTGTTAACTGTTATCTGTTTCCTGTAACCTGTTTTCTGTAACCTGTTACCTGTAAACTGTAGCCTGTTTCCTCTTAACTGTTAACTGTTACCTGTTACAGGTAACCTGTTACCTGTTAGCTGTTAACTGTTATCTGTTACTTGTAACCTGTTATCTGTAACCTGTTACCTGTTAGCTGTTAACTGTTACCTGTTACCTGTTACCTGTAAACTGTAACCTGTTACCTGTTAGCTGTTAACTGTTACCTGTTACCTGTAAACTGTAACCTGTTATCTGTAACCAATTACCTGTAAACTGTAAACTGTAACCTGTTATCTGTTAGCTGTTAACTGTTACCTGTTACCTGTTACCTGTTACCTGTAAACTGTAACCTGTTACCTGTTACCTGTTACCTGTAAACTGTAACCTGTTACCTGTTAGCTGTAAACTGTTACCTGTTATTTGTAAACTGTAACCTGTTATCTGTTAGCTGTTAACTGTTATCTGTTACCTGTAACCTGTTATCTGTAACCTGTTACCTGTAAACTGTAACCTGTTACCTGTTAGCTGTTAACTGTTACCTGTTACCTGTACTCTGTAACCTGTAACCTATAAACTGTAACCTTTTACCTGTTAGCTGTTAACTGTTACCTGTAAACTGTAACCTGTTATCTGTAACCAATTACCTGTAAACTGTAAACTGTAACCTGTTATCTGTTAGCTGTTAACTGTTATCTGTTTCCTGTAACCTGTTTTCTGTAACCTGTTACCTGTAAACTGTAGCCTGTTACCTGTTAGCTGTTAACTGTTACCTGTTACCTGTTATCTGTTACCTGTAAACTGTAACCTGTTACATGTTAGCTGTTAACTGTTATCTGTTACCAGTAACCTGTTATCTGTAACCTGTTAGCTGTTAACTGTTATCTGTTTCCTGTAACCTGTTTTCTGTAACCTGTTACCTGTAAACTGTAGCCTGTTTCCTCTTAACTGTTAACTGTTACCTGTTACAGGTAACCTGTTACCTGTTAGCTGTTAACTGTTATCTGTTACTTGTAACCTGTTATCTGTAACCTGTTACCTGTTAGCTGTTAACTGTTACCTGTTACCTGTTACCTGTAAACTGTAACCTGTTACCTGTTAGCTGTTAACTGTTACCTGTTACCTGTAAACTGTAACCTGTTATCTGTAACCAATTACCTGTAAACTGTAAACTGTAACCTGTTATCTGTTAGCTGTTAACTGTTACCTGTTACCTGTTACCTGTTACCTGTAAACTGTAACCTGTTACCTGTTACCTGTTACCTGTAAACTGTAACCTGTTACCTGTTAGCTGTAAACTGTTACCTGTTATTTGTAAACTGTAACCTGTTATCTGTTAGCTGTTAACTGTTATCTGTTACCTGTAACCTGTTATCTGTAACCTGTTACCTGTAAACTGTAACCTGTTACCTGTTAGCTGTTAACTGTTACCTGTTACCTGTACTCTGTAACCTGTAACCTATAAACTGTAACCTTTTACCTGTTAGCTGTTAACTGTTACCTGTAAACTGTAACCTGTTATCTGTAACCAATTACCTGTAAACTGTAAACTTTAACCTGTTATCTGTTAGCTGTTAACTGTTATCTGTTTCCTGTAACCTGTTTTCTGTAACCTGTTACCTGTAAACTGTAGCCTGTTACCTGTTAGCTGTTAATTGTTACCTGTTACCTGTTATCTGTTACCTGTAAACTGTAACCTGTTACATGTTAGCTGTTAACTGTTATCTGTTACCAGTAACCTGTTATCTGTAACCTGTTAGCTGTTAACTGTTATCTGTTTCCTGTAACCTGTTTTCTGTAACCTGTTACCTGTAAACTGTAGCCTGTTTCCTCTTAACTGTTAACTGTTACCTGTTACAGGTAACCTGTTACCTGTTAGCTGTTAACTGTTATCTGTTACTCTGTTTCCTCTTAACTGTTAACTGTTACCTGTTACAGGTAACCTGTTACCTGTTAGCTGTTAACTGTTATCTGTTACTTGTAACCTGTTATCTGTAACCTGTTACCTGTTAGCTGTTAACTGTTACCTGTTACCTGTTACCTGTTACCTGTAAACTGTTACCTGTAACTTGTTACCTGTTACCTGTAAACTGTTACCTGTTACCTGTAACCTGTTACCTGTTAGCTGTTAACTGTTACCTGTTACCTGTAAACTGTAACCTGTTACCTGTTACCTGTAAACTGTTACCTGTTACCTGTTACCTGTAAACTGTTACCTGTTACCTGTAAACTGTAACCTGTTACCTGTTATCTGTTACCTGTAAACTGTAACCTGTTACATGTTAGCTGTTAACTGTTATCTGTTACCAGTAACCTGTTATCTGTAACCTGTTAGCTGTTAACTGTAGCCTGTTTCCTGTTAGCTGTTAACTGTTACCTGTTACAGGTAACCTGTTACCTGTTAGCTGTTAACTGTTATCTGTTACTTGTAACCTGTTACCTGTTACCTGTAAACTGTTACCTGTTACCTGTAACCTGTTACCTGTTAGCTGTTAACTGTTACCTGTTACCTGTAAACTGTAACCTGTTACCTGTTAGCTGTTAACTGTTACCTGTTACCTGTTAGCTGTTACCTGTAACCTGTTAGCTGTTAACTGTTAACTGTTACCTGTTACCTGTAAACTGTAACCTGTTACCTGTTATCTGTTACCTGTAAACTGTAACCTGTTACATGTTAGCTGTTAACTGTTATCTGTTACCAGTAACCTGTTATCTGTAACCTGTTAGCTGTTAACTGTAGCCTGTTACCTGTTACCTGTAAACTGTTACCTGTTACCTGTAACCTGTTACCTGTTAGCTGTTAACTGTTACCTGTTACCTGTAAACTGTAACCTGTTACCTGTTAGCTGTTAACTGTTACCTGTTACCTGTTAGCTGTTAACTGTTACCTGTTACCTGTAAACTGTAACCTGTTACCTGTTAGCTGTTAACTGTTACCAGTAACCTGTTATCTGTAACCTGTTAGCTGTTAACTGTAGCCTGTTTCCTGTTAGCTGTTAACTGTTACCTGTTACAGGTAACCTGTTGCCTGTTAGCTGTTAACTGTGATCTGTTACTTGTAACCTGTTACCTGTTACCTGTAAACTGTTACCTGTAACCTGTTAACTGTTAGCTGTTAACTGTTATCTGTTACCAGTAACCTGTTATCTGTAACCTGTTAGCTGTTAACTGTTATCTGTTTCCTGTAACCTGTTTTCTGTAACCTGTTACCTGTAAACTGTAGCCTGTTTCCTGTTAGCTGTTAACTGTTACCTGTTACAGGTAACCTGTTACCTGTTAGCTGTTAACTGTTATCTGTTACTTGTAACCTGTTACCTGTTACCTGTAAACTGTTACCTGTTACCTGTAACCTGTTACCTGTTAGCTGTTAACTGTTACCTGTTACCTGTTACCTGTAAACTGTAACCTGTTACCTGTTAGCTGTTAACTGTTACCTGTTACCTGTTAGCTGTTACCTGTAACGTGTTAGCTGTTAACTGTTATCTGTTTCCTGTAACCTGTTTTCTGTAACCTGTTACCTGTAAACTGTAGCCTGTTTCCTGTTAGCTGTTAACTGTTACCTGTTACAGGTAACCTGTTACCTGTTAGCTGTTAACTGTTATCTGTTACTTGTAACCTGTTATCTGTAACCTGTTACCTGTTAGTTGTTAACTGTTACCTGTTACCAGTAACCTGCTATCTGTAACCTGTTACCTGTAAACTGTAGCCTGTTACCTGTTAGCTGTTAACTGTTACCTGTTACCTGTTATCTGTTACCTGTAAACTGTAACCTGTTACATGTTAGCTGTTAACTGTTATCTATTACCAGTAACCTGTTATCTGTAACCTGTTAGCTGTTAACTGTTATCTGTTTCCTGTAACCTGTTTTCTGTAACCTGTTACCTGTAAACTGTAGTCTGTTTCCTGTTAGCTGTTAACTGTTACCTGTTACAGGTAACCTGTTACCTGTTAGCTGTTAACTGTTATCTGTTACTTGTAACCTGTTATCTGTAACCTGTTACCTGTTAGCTGTTAACTGTTACCTGTTACCTGTAAACTGTAACCTGTTACCTGTTACCTGTTAGCTGTTAACTGTTACCTGTTACCTGTTACCTGTAAACTGTTACCTGTAACTTGTTACCTGTTACCTGTAAACTGTTACCTGTTACCTGTAACCTGTTACCTGTTAGCTGTTAACTGTTACCTGATACCTGTAAACTGTAACCTGTTACCTGTTACCTGTAAACTGTTACCTGTTACCTGTTACCTGTAAACTGTTACCTGTTACCTGTAACCTGTTACCTGTTAGCTGTTAACTGTAACCTGTTAGCTGTTAACTGTTACCTGTTACCTGTTACCTGTAAACTGTAACCTGTTACCTGTTAGCTGTTAACTGTTACCTGTTACCTGTTAGCTGTTACCTGTAAACTGTAACCTGTTATCTGTAACCAATTACCTGTAAACTGTAAACTGTAACCTGTTATCTGTTAGCTGTTACCTGTTACCTGTTACCTGTTATCTGTAAACTGTTACCTGTTACCTGTTAGCTGTTAACTGTTACCTGTTACCTGTAAACTGTAACCTGTTATCTGTAACCAATTACCTGTAAACTGTAAACTGTAACCTGTTATCTGTTAGCTGTTAACTGTTACCTGTTACCTGTAAACTGTAACCTGTTATCTGTAACCAATTACCTGTAAACTGTAAACTGTAACCTGTTATCCGTTAGCTGTTAACTGTTACCTGTTACCGGTTACCTGTAAACTGTAACCTGTTACCTGTTAACTGTTACCTGTTATTTGTAAACTGTAACCTGTTATCTGTAACCTGTTACCTGTTAGCTGTTAACTGTTACCTGTTACCAGTAACCTGCTATCTGTAACCTGTTAGCTGTTAACTGTTATCTGTTTCCTGTAACCTGTTTTCTGTAACCTGTTACCTGTAAACTGTAGCCTGTTACCTGTTAGCTGTTAACTGTTATCTGTTACTTGTAACCTGTTATCTGTAACCTGTTACCTGTTAGCTGTTAACTGTTACCTGTTACCTGTAAACTGTAACCTGTTACCTGTTACCTGTTAGCTGTTAACTGTTACCTGTTACCTGTTACCTGTAAACTGTTACCTGTTACCTGTAAACTGTTACCTGTTACCTGTAACCTGTTACCTGTTAGCTGTTAACTGTTACCTGTTACCTGTAAACTGTTACCTGTTACCTGTAACCTGTTACCTGTTAGCTGTTAACTGTTACCTGTTACCTGTTACCTGTAAACTGTTACCTGTTACCTGTTAGCTGTTAACTGTTACCTGTTACCTGTTAGCTGTTACCTCTAAACTGTAACCTGTTATCTGTAACCAATTACCTGTAAACTGTAACTTGTTATCTGTTAGCTGTTAACTGTTACCTGTTACCTGTTACCTGTTACCTGTAAACTGTTACCTGTTACCTGTTAGCTGTTAACTGTTACCTGTTACCTGTAAACTGTAACCTGTTATCTGTAACCAATTACCTGTAAACTGTAAACTGTAAACTGTACCCTGTTATCTGTTAGCTGTTAACTGTTACCTGTTACCTGTTACCTGTAAATTTGTTACCTGTTACCTGTAACCTGTTACCTGTTACCTGTTACCTGTAAACTGTTACCTGTTACCTGTAACCTGTTACCTGTTAGCTGTTAACTGTTACCTGTTAGCAGTTAACTATTACCTGTTACGTGTAACCTGTTATCTGTAACCTGTTACCTGTAAACTGTAACCTGTTAGCTGTTAACTATTACCTGTTACCTGTTACCTGTAAACTGTAACCTGTTACCTGTTAGCTGTTAACTGTTACCTGTTACCTGTTAGCTGTTACCTGTAAACTGTAACCTGTTATCTGTAACCAATTACCTGTAAACTGTAAACTGTAACCTGTTATCTGTTAGCTGTTAACTGTTACCTGTTACCTGTTACCTGTTACCTGTAAACTGTTACCTGTTACCTGTTAGCTGTTAACTGTTACCTGTTACCTGTTAACTGTTACCTGTTATTTGTAAACTGTAACCTGTTATCTGTTAGCTGTTAACTGTTATCTGTTACCTGTAACCTGTTACCTGTAAACTGTAACCTGTTACCTGTTAGCTGTTAACTGTTACCTGTTATTTGTAAACTGTAACCTGTTATCTGTTAGCTGTTAACTGTTATCTGTTACCTGTAACCTGTTATCTGTAACCTGTTACCTTTAAACTGTAACCTGTTACCTGTTACCGGTTACCTGTAAACTGTAACCTGTTATCTGTTAGCTGTTAACTGTTACCTGTTACCTGTAAACTGTAACCTGTTACCTGTTAGCTGTAAACTGTTACCTGTTATTTGTAAACTGTAACCTGTTATCTGTTAGCTGTTAACTGTTATCTGTTACCTGTAACCTGTTATCTGTAACCTGTTACCTGTAAACTGTAACCTGTTACCTGTTAGCTGTTAACTGTTACCTGTTACCTGTACTCTGTAACCTGTAACCTATAAACTGTAACCTTTTACCTGTTAGCTGTTAACTGTTACCTGTAAACTGTAACCTGTTATCTGTAACCAATTACCTGTAAACTGTAAACTGTAACCTGTTATCTGTTAGCTGTTAACTGTTATCTGTTTCCTGTAACCTGTTTTCTGTAACCTGTTACCTGTAAACTGTAGCCTGTTACCTGTTAGCTGTTAACTGTTACCTGTTACCTGTTATCTGTTACCTGTAAACTGTAACCTGTTACATGTTAGCTGTTAACTGTTATCTGTTACCAGTAACCTGTTATCTGTAACCTGTTAGCTGTTAACTGTTATCTGTTTCCTGTAACCTGTTTTCTGTAACCTGTTACCTGTAAACTGTAGCCTGTTTCCTCTTAACTGTTAACTGTTACCTGTTACAGGTAACCTGTTACCTGTTAGCTGTTAACTGTTATCTGTTACTTGTAACCTGTTATCTGTAACCTGTTACCTGTTAGCTGTTAACTGTTACCTGTTACCTGTTACCTGTAAACTGTAACCTGTTACCTGTTAGCTGTTAACTGTTACCTGTTACCTGTAAACTGTAACCTGTTATCTGTAACCAATTACCTGTAAACTGTAAACTGTAACCTGTTATCTGTTAGCTGTTAACTGTTACCTGTTACCTGTTACCTGTTACCTGTAAACTGTAACCTGTTACCTGTTACCTGTTACCTGTAAACTGTAACCTGTTACCTGTTAGCTGTAAACTGTTACCTGTTATTTGTAAACTGTAACCTGTTATCTGTTAGCTGTTAACTGTTATCTGTTACCTGTAACCTGTTATCTGTAACCTGTTACCTGTAAACTGTAACCTGTTACCTGTTAGCTGTTAACTGTTACCTGTTACCTGTACTCTGTAACCTGTAACCTATAAACTGTAACCTTTTACCTGTTAGCTGTTAACTGTTACCTGTAAACTGTAACCTGTTATCTGTAACCAATTACCTGTAAACTGTAAACTGTAACCTGTTATCTGTTAGCTGTTAACTGTTATCTGTTTCCTGTAACCTGTTTTCTGTAACCTGTTACCTGTAAACTGTAGCCTGTTACCTGTTAGCTGTTAACTGTTACCTGTTACCTGTTATCTGTTACCTGTAAACTGTAACCTGTTACATGTTAGCTGTTAACTGTTATCTGTTACCAGTAACCTGTTATCTGTAACCTGTTAGCTGTTAACTGTTATCTGTTTCCTGTAACCTGTTTTCTGTAACCTGTTACCTGTAAACTGTAGCCTGTTTCCTCTTAACTGTTAACTGTTACCTGTTACAGGTAACCTGTTACCTGTTAGCTGTTAACTGTTATCTGTTACTTGTAACCTGTTATCTGTAACCTGTTACCTGTTAGCTGTTAACTGTTACCTGTTACCTGTTACCTGTTACTTGTAAACTGTTACCTGTAACTTGTTACCTGTTACCTGTAAACTGTTACCTGTTACCTGTAACCTGTTACCTGTTAGCTGTTAACTGTTACCTGTTACCTGTAAACTGTAACCTGTTACCTGTTACCTGTAAACTGTTACCTGTTACCTGTTACCTGTAAACTGTTACCTGTTACCTGTAACCTGTTACCTGTTAGCTGTTAACTGTAACCTGTTAGCTGTTAACTGTTACCTGTTACCTGTTACCTGTAAACTGTAACCTGTTACCTGTTAGCTGTTAACTGTTACCTGTTACCTGTTAGCTGTTACCTGTAAACTGTAACCTGTTATCTGTAACCAATTACCTGTAAACTGTAAACTGTAACCTGTTATCTGTTAGCTGTTAACTGTTACCTGTTACCTGTTACCTGTTACCTGTAAACTGTTACCTGTTACCTGTTAGCTGTAAACTGTAACCTGTTACCTGTTAGCTGTTAACTGTTACCTGTTACCTGTTAGCTGTTACCTGTAAACTGTAACCTGTTATCTGTAACCAATTACCTGTAAACTGTAACCTGTTATCTGTTAGCTGTTAACTGTTACCTGTTACCTGTTACCTGTAAACTGTTACCTGTTACCTGTTACCTGTAAACTGTTACCTGTTACCTGTTAGCTGTTAACTGTTACCTGTTACCTGTAAACTGTAACCTGTTATCTGTAACCAATTACCTGTAAACTGTAAACTGTAAACTGTACCCTGTTATCTGTTAGCTGTTAACTGTTACCTGTTACCTGTTACCTGTAAATTTGTTACCTGTTACCTGTAACCTGTTACCTGTTACCTGTTACCTGTAAACTGTTACCTGTTACCTGTAACCTGTTACCTGTTAGCTGTTAACTGTTACCTGTTAGCAGTTAACTATTACCTGTTACGTGTAACCTGTTATCTGTAACCTGTTACCTGTAAACTGTAACCTGTTAGCTGTTAACTATTACCTGTTACCTGTTACCTGTAAACTGTAACCTGTTACCTGTTAGCTGTTAACTGTTACCTGTTACCTGTTAGCTGTTACCTGTAAACTGTAACCTGTTATCTGTAACCAATTACCTGTAAACTGTAAACTGTAACCTGTTATCTGTTAGCTGTTAACTGTTACCTGTTACCTGTTACCTGTTACCTGTAAACTGTTACCTGTTACCTGTTAGCTGTTAACTGTTACCTGTTACCTGTAAACTGTAACCTGTTATCTGTAACCAATTACCTGTAAACTGTAAACTGTACCCTGTTATCTGTTAGCTGTAAACTGTAAACTGTAACCTGTTATCTGTTACCTGTAACCTGTAACCTGTAAACTGTAAAATGTAACCTGTTAGCTGTTAACTGTTACGTGTTACCTGTTAGCTGTTACCTGTAAACTGTAACCTGTTATCTGTAACCAATTACCTGAAAACTGTAAACTGTAACCTGTTATCTGTTAGCTGTTAACTGTTACCTGTTACCGGTTACCTGTAACCTGTTACCTGTTAACTGTTACCTGTTATTTGTAAACTGTAACCTGTTATCTGTTAGCTGTTAACTGTTATCTGTTACCTGTAACCTGTTACCTGTAAACTGTAACCTGTTACCTGTTAGCTGTTAACTGTTACCTGTTATTTGTAAACTGTAACCTGTTATCTGTTAGCTGTTAACTGTTATCTGTTACCTGTAACCTGTTATCTGTAACCTGTTACCTTTAAACTGTAACCTGTTACCTGTTACCGGTTACCTGTAAACTGTAACCTGTTATCTGTTAGCTGTTAACTGTTACCTGTTACCTGTAAACTGTAACCTGTTACCTGTTAGCTGTAAACTGTTACCTGTTATTTGTAAACTGTAACCTGTTATCTGTTAGCTGTTAACTGTTATCTGTTACCTGTAACCTGTTATCTGTAACCTGTTACCTGTAAACTGTAACCTGTTACCTGTTAGCTGTTAACTGTTACCTGTCAGTTGTTAACTGTTGTCTGTTACCTGTAACCTGTATACTGTAAACTGTAACCTGTTACCTGTTAACTGTTACCTGTAACCTGTTAGCTGCTAACTGTTATCTGTTACCTGTAACCTGTTATCTGTAACCTGTAACCTGTTACCTGTTAACTGTTACCTGTTACCTGTAAACTGTAACCTGTTACCCTTTAGCTGTTAACTGTTACCTGTTACCTGTTAACTGTTAGCTGTTACCTGTTACATGTTAGCTGTTAACTGTTATCTGTTACCAGTAACCTGTTATCTGTAACCTGTTAGCTGTTAACTGTTATCTGTTTCCTGTAACCTGTTTTCTGTAACCTGTTACCTGTAAACTGTAGCCTGTTTCCTCTTAACTATTAACTGTTACCTGTTACAGGTAACCTGTTACCTGTTAGCTGTTAACTGTTATCTGTTACTTGTAACCTGTTATCTGTAACCTGTTACCTGTTAGCTGTTAACTGTTACCTGTTACCTGTTACCTGTTAACTGTAACCTGTTACCTGTTAGCTGTTACCTGTTACCTGTAAACTGTAACCTGTTACCAACGGTACAGTTTACAGCTAACGAGCTGTTAACTGTTGTCTGTTACCTGTAACCTGGAAACTGTAAACTGTAACCTGTTACCTGTTAACTGTTACCTGTTGCCTGTTACCTGTAAACTGTAGCCTTTTACCTGTTAGCTGTTAACTGTTACCTGTCAGTTGTTAACTGTTGTCTGTTACCTGTAACCTGTATACTGTAAACTGTAACCTGTTACCTGTTAACTGTTACCTGTAACCTGTTAGCTGCTAACTGTTATCTGTTAGCTGTAACCTGTTATCTGTAACCTGTAACCTGTTACCTGTTAACTGTTACCTGTTACCTGTTACCTGTAAACTGTAACCTGTTACATTTAAGCTGTTAACTGTTACCTGTTACCTGTTACCTGTTAACTGTTAGCTGTTACCTGTAAACTGTAACCTGTTACCTGTTAGCTGTTAACTGTTACTTGTAAACTGTAACCTGTTACCTGTTAGCTGTTAACTGTTACCTGTTACCTGTAAACTGTAACCTGTAAACTGTAACCTTTTACCTGTTAGCTGTTAACTGTTACTTGTTAGCTGTTAACTGTTACCTGTTACCTGTAAACTGTTACCTGTTACCTGTAACCTGTTGCCTGTTAGCTGTTAACTGTTATCTGTTACTTGTAACCTGTTATTTGTAAACTGTAACCTGTTATCTGTTAGCTGTTAATTGTTATCTGTTACCTGTAACCTGTTATATGTAACCTGTTACCTGTAAACTGTAACCTGTTACCTGTTAGCTGTTAGCTGTTAACTGTTACCTGTTACCTGTTACCTGTTACCTGTAAACTGTAACCTGTTACGTGTTAGCTGTTAACTGTTACCCGTTACCTGTAAACTGTAACCTGTTATCTGTAACCAATTACATGTAAACTGTAACCTGTTACCTGTTAGCTGTTAACTGTTACCCGTTACCTGTAAACTGTAACCTGTAACCTGTTATCTGTAACCAATTACCTGTAAACTGTAACCTGTTACCTGTTAGCTGTTAACTGTTACCTGTTACCTGTAAACTGTAACCTGTTACCTGTTAACTGTTTTCTGTTACCTGTAACCTGTTATCTGTAACCTGTTAGCTGTTAGCTGTCATCTGTTACCTGTAACCTGTTATCTGTAACCTGTTACCAGTAAACTGTAACCTGTTAGTTGTTAACTGTTACCTGTTACCTGTTACCTCTTACTTGTTACCTGTTACCTGTAAACTGTAACCTGTTAGTTGTTATCTGTTACCTGTAAACTGTAACCTGTTATCTGTATCCAATTACCTGTAAAATGTAACCTGTTACCTGTTAACTGTTACCTGTTACCTGTTACCTGTTACCTGTAAACTGTAACCTGTTACCTGTTAGCTGTTAACTGTTACCTGTTATTTGTAAACTGTAACCTGTTATCTGTTAGCCGTTAACTGTTATCTGTTACCTGTAACCTGTTATCTGTAACCTGTTACCTGTAAACTGTAACCTGTTACCTGTTAGCTGTTAACTGTTACCTGTTACCTGTAAACTGTAACCTGTAACCTATAAACTGTAACCTTTTACCTGTTAGCTGTTAACTGTTACCTGTTAGCTGTTAACTGTTACCTGTTACCTGTTACCTTTTACCTGTAAACTGTTACCTGTTACCCTTAACCTGTTACCTGTTAGCTTTTACCTGTAACCTGTAACCTGTTACCTGTTAGCTGTTACCTGTAACCTGTTATCTGTAACCTGTTACCTGTAAACTGTAACCTTTTACCAGTTAGCTATTACTTGTTAGCTGTTAACTGTTGTCTGTTACCTGTAACCTTTTATCTGTTACCTGTAACCTGTAAACTGTAAACTGTAACCTGTTATCTGTTAGCTGTTAGCTGTTAACTGTTACCTGTTACCTGTAACCTGTTAGCTGTTAACTGTAAACTGTAACCTGTTACCTGTTAGCTGTTAACTGTTACCTGTTACCTGTTACCTGTAAACTGTAACCTGTTACGTGTTTGCTGTTAACTGTTACCTGTTACCTGTAAACTGTAACCTGTAACCTGTTATCTGTAACCAATTACCTGTAAACTGTAACCTGTTACCTGTTACCTGTTAACTGTTTTCTGTTACCTGTAACCTGTTATCTGTAACCTGTTAGCTGTAAGCTGTCATCTGTTACCTGTAACCTGTTATCTGTAACCTGTTACCAGTAAACTGTAACCTGTTACCTGTTAGCTGTTAACTGTTACCTGTTAGCTGTTAACTGTTACCAGTTACCTGTAAACTGTTACCTTTTACCTGTTAGCTGTTAACTGTTACCTGTTAGCTGTTAACTGTTGCCTGTTACCTGTAACCTGTTATCTGTTACCTATAACCTGTAAACTGTAAACTGTAACCTGTTACCTGTTAGCTGATAACTGTTACCTGTTACCTGTAACCTGTTACCTGTTAGCTGTTAACTGTTATCTGTTACCTGTAACCTGTTATCTGTAACCTGTTACCTGTTAGCTGTTAACTGTTACCTGTTACCTGTTACCTGCAAACTGTAACCTGTTACGTGTTTGCTGTTAACTGTTACCTGTTACCTGTAAACTGTAACCTGTTATCTGTAACCAATTACCTGTAAACTGTAACCTGTTACCTGTTAGCTGTTAACTGTTACCTGTTACCTGTAAACTGTAACCAGTTACCTGTTAACTGTTTTCTGTTACCTGTAACCTGTTATCTGTAGCTGTTAGCTGTTAGCTGTTAGCTGTCATCTGTTACCTGTAACCTGTTATCTGTAACCTGTTACCAGTAAACTGTAACCTGTTAGTTGTTAACTGTTACCTGTTACCTCTTACTTGTTACCTGTTACCTGTAAACTGTAACCTGTTACCTGTTAGTTGTTATCTGTTACCTGTTTCCTGTAAACTGTAACTTGTTATCTGTATCCAATTACCTGTAAAATGTAACCTGTTACCTGTTAGCTGTTAACTGTTACCCGTTACCTGTAAACTGTAACCTGTAACCTGTTATCTGTAACCAATTACCTGTAAACTGTAACCTGTTAGCTGTTAACTGTTATCTGTTACCTGTAAACTGTAACCTGTCCAATGTTAGCTGTTAACTGTTATCTGTTACCAGTAACCTGTTATCTGTAACCTGTTTGCTGTTAACTGTTATCTGTTTCCTGTAACCTGTTATCTGTAACCTGTTACCTGTAAATTGTAGCCTGTTACCTGTAAGCTGTTAACTGTTACCTGTTACCTGTTACCTGTAAACTGTAACCTGTTAGCTGTTAACTGTTGTCTGTTATCCGTAACCTGTTATCTGTTACCTGTAAACTGTAACCTGTTACCTGTTAGCTGTTAACTGTTACCTGTTACCTGTAAACTGTAAACTGTTACCTGTTAGCTGTTAACTGTTACCTGTTATTTGTAAACTGTAACCTGTTATCTGTTAGCTGTTAACTGTAATCTGTTACCTGTAACCTGTTATCTGTAACCTGTTAGCTGTTATCTGTTAACTGTAACCTGTTATCTGTAACCTGTTACCTGTAAACTGTTACCTGTTAGCTGTTAACTGTTACCTGTTACCTGTTACCTGTAAACTGTAACCTGTTACCTGTTAGCTGTTAACTGTTACCTGTTACCTGTTACCTGTAAACTGTAACCTGTTACGTGTTAGCTGTTAACTGTTATCTGTAAACTGTAACCTGTAACCTGTTATCTGTAACCAATTACCTGTAAACTGTAACCTGTTACCTGTTAGCTGTTAACTGTTACCTGTTACCTGTAAACTGTAACCTGTTACCTGTTAGCTGTTAACTTTTATCTGTTACCTGTAATCTGTTATCTGTAACCTGTTAGCTGTTATCTGTTAACTGTAAACTGTTATATGTAACCTGTTACCTGTAAACTGTAACCTGTTAGCTGTTAACTGTTACCTGTTACCTGTTACCTGTAAACTGTAACCTGTTACCTGTTAGCTGTTAACTGTTACCTGTTATTTTTTAAACTGTAACCTGTTACCTGTTACCTGTAAACTGTAACCTGTTACCTGTTAGCTGTTAACTGTTACCTGTTACCTGTTACCTGTAAACTGTAACCTGTTACGTGTTAGCTGTTAACTGTTACCTGTAAACTGTAACCTGTAACCTGTTATCTGTAACCAATTACCTGTAAACTGTAACCTGTTACCTGTTAGCTGTTAACTGTTACCTGTTACCTGAAAACTGTAACCTGTTACCTGTTAGCTGTTAACTTTTATCTGTTACCTGTAATCTGTTATCTGTAACCTGTTAGCTGTTATCTGTAACTTGTTATCTGTAACCTGTTACTTGTAAACTGTAACCTGCTACCTGTTAGCTGTTAACTGTTGTCTGTTGCCTGTAACCTGTTACCTGTAAAATATAACCTGTCACCTGTCACTTGTCACCTGTCACCTGTCACCTGTCACCAGTCACCTGTCACTTTCACCTGTCACCTGTCACCTGTCACCTGTCACCTGTAACCTGTCACCTGTCACCTGTCACCTGTAACCTGTCACCTGTCACCTGTCACCTGTCACCTGTCACCTGTCACCTGTTACCTGTCACCTGTCACCTGTCACCTGTCACCTGTCACCTGTCACCTGTCACCTGTCACCTGTCACCTGTCACCTGTCACCTGTCACCTGTCACCTGTCACCTGTCACCTGTCACCTGTCACCTGTCACCTGTCACCTGTCACCTGTCACCTGTCACCTGTCACCTGTCACCTGTCACTTTCACCTGTCACCTGTCACCTGTCACCTGTAACCTGTCACCTGTCACCTGTCACCTGTCACCTGTCACCTGTCACCTGTCACCTGTCACCTGTCACCTGTCACCTGTAACCTGTCACCTGTCACCTGTCACCTGTCACCTGTCACCTGTCACCTGTCACCTGTTACCTGTCACCTGTCACCTGTCACCTGTCACCTGTCACCTGTCACCTGTCACCTGTTACCTGTCACCTGTCACCTGTCACCTGTCACCTGTCACCTGTCACCTGTCACCTGTCACCTGTCACCTGTCACCTGTCACCTGTCACCTGTCACCTGTCACCTGTCACCTGTCACCTGTCACCTGTCACCTGTCACCTGTCACCTGTCACCTGTCACCTGTCACCTGTCACCTGTCACTTTCACCTGTCACCTGTCACCTGTCACCTGTCACCTGTAACCTGTCACCTGTCACCTGTCACCTATCACCTGTCACCTGTCACCTGTCACCTGTCACCTGTCACCTGTCACCTGTCACATGTCACCTGTCACCTGTCACCAGTCACCTGTCACTTTCACCTGTCACCTGTCACCTGTCACCTGTCACCTGTAACCTGTCACCTGTCACCTGTCACCTGTCACCTGTCACCTGTCACCTGTCACCTGTTCACCTGTCACCTGTCACCTGTCACCTGTCACCTGTCACCTGTCACCTGTCACCTGTCACCTGTCACCTGTCACCTGTCACCTGTCACCTGTCACCTGTCACCTGTCACCTGTCACCTGTCACCTGTCACCTGTCACCTGTCACCTGTCACCTGTCACCTGTCACCTGTCACCTGTCACCTGTCACCTGTCACCTGTCACCTGTCACCTGTCACCTGTCACCTGTCACCTGTCACTTTCACCTGTCACCTGTCACCTGTCACCTGTCACCTGTAACCTGTCACCTGTCACCTGTCACCTATCACCTGTCACCTGTTACCTGTCACCTGTCACCTGTCACCTGTAACCTGTCACCTGTCACCTGTCACCTGTCACCTGTCACCTGTCACCTGTCACCTGTTACCTGTCACCTGTCACCTGTCACCTGTCACCTGTCACCTGTCACCTGTCACCTGTCACCTGTCACCTGTCACCTGTCACCTGTCACCTGTCACCTGTCACCTGTCACCTGTCACCTGTCACCTGTCACCTGTCACCTGTCACCTGTCACCTGTCACCTGTCACCCTGTCACCTGTCACCTGTCACCTGTCACCTGTCACCTGTCACCTGTCACCTGTCACCTGTCACCTGTCACCTGTCACCTGTCACCTGTCACCTGTCACCTGTCACCTGTCACCTGTCACCTGTCACCTGTCACCTGTCACCTGTCACCTGTCACCTGTCACCTGTCACCTGTCACCTGTCACCTGTCACCTGTCACCTGTCACCTGTCACCTGTCACCTGTCACCTGTCACCTGTCACCTGTCACCTGTCACCTGTCACCTGTCACCTGTCACCTGTCACCTGTCACTTGTCACCTGTCACCTGTCACCTGTCACCTGTCACCTGTCACTTGTCACCTGTCACCTGTCACTTTCACCTGTCACCTGTCACCTGTCACTTTCACCTGTCACCTGTCACCTGTCACCTGTCACCTGTCACTGTCACCTGTCACCTGTCACCTTGTCACCTGTCACTTGTCACCTGTCACCTGTCACCTGTCACCTGTCACCTGTCACCTGTCACCTGTCACTGTCACCTGTCACCTGTCACCTGTCACCTGTCACCTGTCACCTGTCACCTGTCACCTGTCACCTGTCACCTGTCACCTGTCACCTGTCACCTGTCACCTGTCACCTGTCACCTGTCACCTGTCACCTGTCACCTGTCACCTGTCACTGTCCTGTCACCTGTCACCTGTCACCTGTCACCTGTCACCTGTCACCTGTCACTGTCACCTGTCACCTGTCACCTGTCACCTGTCACCTGTCACCTGTCACCTGTCACCTGTCACCTGTCACCTGTCACCTGTCACCTGTCACCTGTCACCTGTCACCTGTCACCTGTCACCTGTCACCTGTCACCTGTCACCTGTCACTGTCACCTGTCACCTGTCACCTGTCACCTGTCACCTGTCACTGTCACCTGTCACTGTCACCTGTCACCTGTCACCTGTCACCTGTCACCTGTCACCTGTCACCTGTCACCTGTCACCTGTCACCTGTCACCTGTCACCTGTCACTGTCACCTGTCACTGTCACCTGTCACCTGTCACCTGTCACCTGTCACTTGTCACCTGTCACCTGTCACCTGTCACCTGTCACCTGTCACCTGTCACCTGTCACCTGTCACTTGTCACCTGTCACTGTCACCTGTCACCTGTCACCTGTCACCTGTCACCTGTCACCTGTCACCTGTCACCTGTCACCTGTCACCTGTCACCTGTCACCTGTCACTTGTCACCTGTCACCTGTCACCTGTCACCTGTCACCTGTCACCTGTCACCTGTCACCTGTCACCTGTCACTGTCACCTGTCACCTGTCACCTGTCACCTGTCACCTGTCAGCTGTCACCTGTCACCTGTCACCTGTCACCTGTCACCTGTCACTGTCACCTGTCACCTGTCACCTGTCACCTGTCACCTGTCACCTGTCACCTGTCACCTGTCACCTGTCACCTGTCACCTGTCACCTGTCACCTGTCACCTGTCACCTGTCACCTGTCACCTGTCACCTGTCACCTGTCACTGTCACCTGTCACCTGTCACCTGTCACCTGTCACCTGTCACTGTCACCTGTCACCTGTCACTTGTCACCTGTCACTTGTCACCTGTCACCTGTCACCTGTCACACTGTCACCTGTCACCTGTCACCTGTCACTTGTCACCTGTCACTGTCACCTGTCACCTGTCACTTGTCACCTGTCACCTGTCATCTGTCACCTGTCACCTATCACCTGTCACCTGTCACTTGTCACCTGTCACTGTCACCTGTCACCTGTCACCTGTCACTTGTCACCTGTCACTTGTCACCTGTCACCTGTCACCTGTCACCTGTCACCTTGTCACCTGTCACTTGTCACCTGTCACTTGTCACTGTCACCTGTCACCTGTCACCTGTCACCTGTCACCTGTCACTTGTCACCTGTCACCTGTCACCTGTCACCTGTCACCTGTCACCTGTCACTGTCACCTGTCACCTGTCACCTGTCACTTGTCACTGTCACCTGTCACCTGTCCCTGTCACCTGTCACCTGTCACCTGTCACCTGTCACTGTCACCTGTCACCTGTCACTTGTCACCTGTCACTTGTCACCTGTCACCTGTCACTGTCACCTGTCACTTGTCACCTGTCACCTGTCACCTGTCACTTGTCACCTGTCACTGTCACCTGTCACCTGTCACTTGTCACCTGTCACCTGTCACCTGTCACCTGTCACCTATCACCTGTCACCTGTCACTTGTCACCTGTCACTGTCACCTGTCACCTGTCACCTGTCACTTGTCACCTGTCACTGTCACCTGTCACCTGTCACCTGTCACCTGTCACTTGTCACCTGTCACTTGTCACCTGTCACTGTCACTGTCACCTGTCACCTGTCACCTGTCACCTGTCACCTGTCACCTTGTCACCTGTCACCTGTCACCTGTCACCTGTCACCTGTCACCTGTCACCTGTCACCTGTCACCTGTCACTGTCACCTGTCACCTGTCACCTGTCACCTGTCACTTGTCACCTGTCACCTGTCACCTGTCACCTGTCACCTGTCACCTGTCACCTGTCACCTGTCACCTGTCACTCTCACCTGTCACCTGTCACCTGTCACTTGTCACCTGTCACCTGTCACCTTGTCACCTGTCACCTGTCACCTTGTCACCTGTCACCTGTCACCTGTCACCTGTCACCTGTCACTTGTCACCTGTCACCTGTCACCTGTCACCTGTCACTTGTCACCTGTCACCTGTCACCTGTCACCTGTCACCTATCACCTGTCACCTGTCACTTGTCACCTGTCACTGTCACCTGTCACCTGTCACCTGTCACCTGTCACCTGTCACCTGTCACCTGTCACCTGTCACCTGTCACCTTGTCACCTGTCACCTGTCACCTGTCACCTTGTCACCTGTCACCTGTCACCTGTCACCTGTCACCTGTCACCTGTCACCTGTCACCTGTCACCTGTCACCTGTCACCTGTCACCTGTCACCTGTCACCTGTCACCTGTCACCTGTCACTTGTCACCTGTCACCTGTCACCTGTCACCTGTCACCTGTCACCTGTCACCTGTCACCTGTCACCTGTCACCTGTCACCTGTCACCTGTCACCTGTCACCTGTCACCTGTCACCTGTCACCTGTCACCTGTCACCTGTCACCTGTCACCTGTCACCTGTCACCTGTCACCTGTCCACTTGTCACCTGTCACCTGTCACCTGTCACCTGTCACCTGTCACCTGTCACCTGTCACCTGTCACCTGTCACCTGTCACCTGTCACTGTCACCTGTCACCTGTCACCTGTCACCTGTCACCTGTCACCTGTCACCTGTCACTGTCACCTGTCACCTGTCACCTGTCACCTGTCACTGTCACCTGTCACCTGTCACCTGTCACCTGTCACCTGTCACCTGTCACCTGTCACCTGTCACCTGTCACCTGTCACCTGTCACTTGTCACCTGTCACCTGTCACCTGTCACCTGTCACCTGTCACCTGTCACTTGTCACCTGTCACCTGTCACCTGTCACCTGTCACCTGTCACCTGTCACCTGTCACCTGTCACCTGTCACCTGTCACCTGTCACCTGTCACCTGTCACCTGTCACCTGTCACTGTCACCTGTCACCTGTCACTTGTCACCTGTCACCTGTCACCTGTCACCTGTCACCTGTCACCTGTCACCTGTCACCTGTCACCTGTCACCTGTCACCTGTCACCTGTCACCTGTCACCTGTCACCTGTCACCTGTCACCTGTCACCTGTCACCTGTCACCTGTCACCTGTCACTGTCACCTGTCACCTGTCACCTGTCACCTGTCACCTGTCACCTGTCACCTGTCACCTGTCACCTGTCACCTGTCACCTGTCACCTGTCACCTGTCACCTGTCACCTGTCACCTGTCACCTGTCACCTGTCACCTGTCACTTCACCTGTCACCTGTCACTTGTCACCTGTCACTGTCACCTGTCACCTGTCACCTGTCACCTGTCACCTGTCACCTGTCACCTGTCACCTGTCACCTGTCACCTGTCACCTGTCACCTGTCACCTGTCACTTGTCACCTGTCACCTGTCACCTGTCACCTGTCACCTGTCACCTGTCACCTGTCACCTGTCACCTGTCACCTGTCACCTGTCACCTGTCACCTGTCACCTGTCACCTGTCACTGTCACCTGTCACCTGTCACCTGTCACCTGTCACCTGTCACCTGTCACTGTCACCTGTCACCTGTCACCTGTCACCTGTCACCTGTCACCTGTCACCTGTCACCTGTCACCTGTCACCTGTCACCTGTCACCTGTCACCTGTCACCTGTCACCTGTCACCTGTCACCTGTCACCTGTCACTTGTCACCTGTCACCTGTCACCTGTCACCTGTCACCTGTCACCTGTCACCTGTCACCTGTCACCTGTCACCTGTCACCTGTCACCTGTCACCTGTCACCTGTCACCTGTCACCTGTCACCTGTCACTGTCACCTGTCACCTGTCACCTGTCACCTGTCACCTGTCACCTGTCACCTGTCACCTGTCACCTGTCACCTGTCACCTGTCACCTGTCACCTGTCACTGTCACTGTCACCTGTCACCTGTCACCTGTCACCTGTCACCTGTCACCTGTCACCTGTCACCTGTCACCTGTCACCTGTCACCTGTCACCTGTCACCTGTCACCTGTCACCTGTCACCTGTCACCTTGTCACCTGTCACCTGTCACCTGTCACCTGTCACCTGTCACCTGTCACCTGTCACCTGTCACCTGTCACCTGTCACCTGTCACCTGTCACCTGTCACCTGTCACCTGTCACCTGTCACCTGTCACCTGTCACCTGTCACCTGTCACCTGTCACCTGTCACCTGTCACCTGTCACCTGTCACCTGTCACCTGTCACCTGTCACCTGTCACCTGTCACTTGTCACCTGTCACCTGTCACCTGTCACCTGTCACTGTCACCTGTCACCTGTCACCTGTCACCTGTCACCTGTCACCTGTCACCTGTCACCTGTCACCTGTCACCTGTCACCTGTCACCTGTCACCTGTCACCTGTCACCTGTCACCTGTCACCTGTCACTGTCACCTGTCACCTGTCACCTGTCACCTGTCACCTGTCACCTGTCACCTGTCACCTGTCACACCTGTCACCTGTCACCTGTCACCTGTCACCTGTCACCTGTCACCTGTCACCTGTCACTGTCCCTGTCACCTGTCACCTGTCACCTGTCACCTGTCACCTGTCACCTGTCACCTGTCACCTGTCACACCTGTCACCTGTCACCTGTCACCTGTCACCTGTCACCTGTCACCTGTCACCTGTCACCTGTCACCTGTCACCTGTCACCTGTCACCTGTCACCTGTCACCTGTCACCTGTCACCTGTCACCTGTCACCTGTCACCTGTCACCTGTCACCTGTCACCTGTCACCTGTCACCTGTCACCTGTCACCTGTCACCTGTCACCTGTCACCTGTCACCTGTCACCTGTCACCTGTCACCTGTCACTGTCACCTGTCACCTGTCACCTGTCACCTGTCACCTGTCACCTGTCACCTGTCACCTGTCACCTGTCACCTGTCACCTGTCACCTGTCACCTGTCACCTGTCACCTGTCACCTGTCACCTGTCACCTGTCACCTGTCACCTGTCACCTGTCACCTGTCACCTGTCACCTGTCACCTGTCACCTGTCACCTGTCACCTGTCACCTGTCACCTGTCACCTGTCACCTGTCACCTGTCACACCTGTCACCTGTCACCTGTCACTGTCACCTGTCACCTGTCACCTGTCACCTGTCACTGTCACCTGTCACCTGTCACCTGTCACCTGTCACCTGTCACCTGTCACCTGTCACCTGTCACCTGTCACCTGTCACCTGTCACCTGTCACCTGTCACCTGTCACCTGTCACCTGTCACCTGTCACCTGTCACCTGTCACCTGTCACCTGTCACCTGTCACCTGTCACCTGTCACCTGTCACCTGTCACCTGTCACCTGTCACCTGTCACCTGTCACCTGTCCACCTGTCACCTGTCACCTGTCACCTGTCACCTGTCACCTGTCACCTGTCACCTGTCACCTGTCACCTGTCACCTGTCACCTGTCACCTGTCACCTGTCACCTGTCACCTGTCACCTGTCACCTGTCACCTGTCACCTGTCACCTGTCACCTGTCACCTGTCACCTGTCACCTGTCACCTGTCCACCTGTCACCTGTCACCTGTCACCTGTCACCTGTCACCTGTCACCTGTCACCTGTCACCTGTCACTGTCACCTGTCACCTGTCACCTGTCACCTGTCACCTGTCACCTGTCACCTGTCACCTGTCACCTGTCACCTGTCACCTGTCACCTGTCACCTGTCACCTGTCACCTGTCACCTGTCACCTGTCACTGTCACCTGTCACCTGTCACCTGTCACCTGTCCACCTGTCACCTGTCACCTGTCACTGTCCACCTGTCACCTGTCACCTGTCACCTGTCACCTGTCACCTGTCACCTGTCACCTGTCACCTGTCACCTGTCACCTGTCACCTGTCACCTGTCACCTGTCACCTGTCACCTGTCACCTGTCACCTGTCACCTGTCACTCCTGTCACCTGTCACCTGTCACCTGTCACCTGTCACTTGTCACCTGTCACCTGTCACCTGTCACCTGTCACTGTCACCTGTCACCTGTCACCTGTCACCTGTCACCTGTCACCTGTCACCTGTCACCTGTCACCTGTCACTGTCACCTGTCACCTGTCACCTGTCACCTGTCACCTGTCACCTGTCACCTGTCACCTGTCACCTGTCACCTGTCACCTGTCACCTTGTCACCTGTCACCTGTCACCTGTCACCTGTCACCTGTCACCTGTCACCTGTCACCTGTCACCTGTCACCTGTCACCTGTCACCTGTCACCTGTCACCTGTCACCTGTCACCTGTCACCTGTCACCTGTCACCTGTCACCTGTCACCTGTCACCTGTCACCTGTCACCTGTCACCTGTCACCTGTCACCTGTCACCTGTCACCTGTCACCTGTCACCTGTCACCTGTCACCTGTCACCTGTCACCTGTCACTGTCACCTGTCACCTGTCACCTGTCACCTGTCACCTGTCACCTGTCACCTGTCACCTGTCACCTGTCACCTGTCACCTGTCACCTGTCACCTGTCACCTGTCACCTGTCACCTGTCACCTGTCACCTGTCACCTGTCACCTGTCACCTGTCACCTGTCACCTGTCACCTGTCACCTGTCACCTGTCACCTGTCACCTGTCACCTGTCACCTGTCACCTGTCACCTGTCACCTGTCACCTGTCACCTGTCACCTGTCACCTGTCACCTGTCACCTGTCACCTGTCACCTGTCACCTGTCACCTGTCACCTGTCACCTGTCACCTGTCACCTGTCACCTGTCACCTGTCACCTGTCACCTGTCACCCTGTCACTGTCACCTGTCACCTGTCACCTGTCACCTGTCACTGTCACCTGTCACCTGTCACCTGTCACCTGTCACCTGTCACCTGTCACCTGTCACCTGTCACCTGTCACCTGTCACCTGTCACCTGTCACCTGTCACCTGTCACCTGTCACCTGTCACCTGTCACCTGTCACCTGTCACCTGTCACCTGTCACCTGTCACCTGTCACCTGTCACCTGTCACCTGTCACCTGTCACCTGTCACCTGTCACCTGTCACCTGTCACCTGTCACCTGTCACCTGTCACCTGTCACCTGTCACCTGTCACCTGTCACCTGTCACCTGTCACCTGTCACCTGTCACCTGTCACCTGTCACCTTGTCACCTGTCACCTGTCACCTGTCACCTGTCACTGTCACTGTCACCTGTCACCTGTCACTGTCACCTGTCACCTGTCACCTGTCACCTGTCACCTGTCACTGTCACCTGTCACCTGTCACCTGTCACCTGTCACCTGTCACCTGTCACCTGTCACCTGTCACCTGTCACCTGTCACCTGTCACCTGTCACCTGTCCACCTGTCACCTGTCACCTGTCACCTGTCACCTGTCACCTGTCACCTGTCACCTGTCACCTGTCACCTGTCACCTGTCACCTGTCACCTGTCACCTGTCACCTGTCACCTGTCACCTGTCACCTGTCACCTGTCACCTGTCACCTGTCACCTGTCACCTGTCACCTGTCACCTGTCACCTGTCACCTGTCACTGTCACCTTGTCACCTGTCACTTGTCACCTGTCACTTGTCACCTGTCACCTGTCACCTGTCACCTGTCACCTGTCACCTGTCACCTGTCACCTGTCACCTGTCACCTGTCACCTGTCACCTGTCACCTGTCACCTGTCACCTGTCACCTGTCACCTGTCACCTGTCACCTGTCACCTGTCACCTGTCACCTGTCACCTGTCACCTGTCACCTGTCACCTGTCACCTGTCACCTGTCACCTGTCACCTGTCACCTGTCACCTGTCACTGTCACCTGTCACCTGTCACCTGTCACCTGTCACCTGTCACCTGTCACCTGTCACCTGTCACCTGTCACACCTGTCACCTGTCACCTGTCACCTGTCACCTGTCACCTGTCACCTGTCACCTGTCACCTTGTCACCTGTCACCTGTCACCTGTCACCTGTCACCTGTCACCTGTCACCTGTCACCTGTCACCTGTCACCTGTCACTGTCACCTGTCACCTGTCACCTGTCACACCTGTCACCTGTCACTGTCACCTGTCACCTGTCACCTGTCACCTGTCACCTGTCACCTGTCACCTGTCACCTGTCACTGTCACCTGTCACCTGTCACCTGTCACCTGTCACCTGTCACCTGTCACCTGTCACCTGTCACCTGTCACCTGTCACCTGTCACCTGTCACTTGTCACCTGTCACCTGTCACCTGTCACCTGTCACCTGTCACCTGTCACCTGTCACCTGTCACCTGTCACCTGTCACCTGTCACCTGTCACCTGTCACCTGTCACCTGTCACCTGTCACCTGTCACCTGTCACCTGTCACCTGTCACCTGTCACCTGTCACCTGTCACCTGTCACCTGTCACCTGTCACCTGTCACCTGTCACCTGTCACCTGTCACCTGTCACCTGTCACTGTCACCTGTCACCTGTCACCTGTCACCTGTCACCTGTCACCTGTCACCTGTCACCTGTCCACCTGTCACCTGTCACCTGTCACCTGTCACCTGTCACCTGTCACCTGTCACCTGTCACCTGTCACCTGTCACCTGTCACCTGTCACCTGTCACCTGTCACCTGTCACCTGTCACCTGTCACCTGTCCACCTGTCACCTGTCACCTGTCACCTGTCACCTGTCACCTGTCACCTGTCACTTGTCACCTGTCACCTGTCACCTCTCACCTGTCACCTGTCACCTGTCACCTGTCACCTGTCACCTGTCACCTGTCACCTGTCACCTGTCACCTGTCACCTGTCACCTGTCACCTGTCACCTGTCACCTGTCACCTGTCACCTGTCACCTGTCACCTGTCACCTTCACCTGTCACCTGTCACCTGTCACCTGTCACCTGTCACCTGTCACCTGTCACCTGTCACCTGTCACCTGTCACCTGTCACCTGTCACTTGTCACCTGTCACCTGTCACCTGTCACCTGTCACCTGTCACCTGTCACCTGTCACTTGTCACCTGTCACCTGTCACCTGTCACCTGTCACCTGTCACCTGTCACCTGTCACCTGTCACCTGTCACCTGTCACCTGTCACCTGTCACCTGTCACCTGTCACTGTCACCTGTCACCTGTCACCTGTCACCTGTCACCTGTCACCTGTCACCTGTCACCTGTCACCTGTCACCTGTCACCTGTCACCTGTCACCTGTCACCTGTCACCTGTCACCTGTCACCTGTCACCTGTCACCTGTCACCTGTCACCTGTCACCTGTCACCTGTCACCTGTCACCTGTCACCTGTCACCTGTCACCTGTCACCTGTCACTGTCACCTGTCACCTGTCACCTGTCACCTGTCACCTGTCACCTGTCACCTGTCACCTGTCACCTGTCACCTGTCACCTGTCACCTGTCACCTGTCACCTGTCACCTGTCACTTGTCACCTGTCACCTGTCACCTGTCACCTGTCACCTGTCACCTGTCACCTGTCACCTGTCACCTGTCACCTGTCACCTGTCACCTGTCACCTGTCACCTGTCACCTGTCACCTGTCACCTTCACCTGTCACCTGTCACCTGTCACTGTCACCTGTCACCTGTCACCTGTCACCTGTCACCTGTCACCTGTCACCTGTCACCTGTCACCTGTCACCTGTCACCTGTCACCTGTCACCTGTCACCTGTCACCTGTCACCTGTCACCTGTCACCTGTCACCTGTCACCTGTCACCTGTCACCTGTCACCTGTCACCTGTCACCTGTCACCTGTCACCTGTCACCTGTCACTGTCACCTGTCACCTGTCACCTGTCACCTGTCACCTGTCACCTGTCACCTGTCACCTGTCACCTGTCACCTGTCACCTGTCACCTGTCACTGTCACCTGTCACCTGTCACCTGTCACCTGTCACCTGTCACCTGTCACCTGTCACCTGTCACCTGTCACCTGTCACCTGTCCCTGTCACCTGTCACCTGTCACTGTCACCTGTCACCTGTCACCTGTCACCTGTCACCTGTCACCTGTCACCTGTCACCTGTCACCTGTCACCTGTCACCTGTCACCTGTCACCTGTCACCTGTCACCTGTCACCTGTCACCTGTCACCTGTCACCTGTCACCTGTCACCTGTCACCTGTCACCTGTCACCTGTCACCTGTCACCTGTCACCTGTCATCTGTCACCTGTCACCTGTCACCTGTCACCTGTCACCTGTCACCTGTCACCTGTCACCTGTCACCTGTCACCTGTCACCTGTCACCTGTCACCTGTCACCTGTCACTTGTCACCTGTCACCTGTCACCTGTCACCTGTCACCTGTCACCTGTCACCTGTCACCTGTCACCTGTCACCTGTCACCTGTCACTTGTCACCTGTCACCTGTCACCTCTCACCTGTCACCTGTCACCTGTCA
>NW_026578543.1:0-51490 GCF_029603195.1 Condylostylus longicornis
TCATCTGTCACCTGTCACCTGTCAACTGTCACCTGTCACCTGTCACCTGTCACCTGTCACCTGTCACCTGTCACCTGTCACCTGTCAACTGTCAACTGTCACCTGTCACCTGTCACCTGTCACCTGTCTCCTGTCACCTTTCACCTGTCACCTGTCACCTGTCACCTGTCACCTGTCACCTGTCACCTGTCACCTGTCACCTGTCACCTGTCACCTGTCACCTGTCACTGTCAACTGTCACCTGTCACCTGTCACCTGTCACCTGTCACTGTCACCTGTCACCTGTCACCTGTCACCTGTCACCTGTCACCTGTCACCTGTCACCTGTCACCTGTCACCTGTCACCTGTCACCTGTCACCTGTCACCTGTCACCTGTCACCTGTCACCTGTCACCTGTCACCTGTCACCTGTCACCTGTCACCTGTCACCTGTCACCTGTCACCTGTCACCTGTCACCTGTCACCTGTCACCTGTCACCTGTCACCTGTCACCTGTCACCTGTCACCTGTCACCTGTCACCTGTCACCTGTCACCTGTCACCTGTCACCTGTCACCTGTCACCTGTCACCTGTCACTGTCACCTGTCACCTGTCACCTGTCACCTGTCACCTGTCACCTGTCACCTGTCACCTGTCACCTGTCACCTGTCACCTGTCACCTGTCACCTGTCACCTGTCACCTGTCACCTGTCACCTGTCACCTGTCACCTGTCACCTGTCACCTGTCACCTGTCACCTGTCACCTGTCACCTGTCACCTGTCACCTGTCACCTGTCACCTGTCACCTGTCACCTGTCACCTGTCACCTGTCACCTGTCACCTGTCACCTGTCACCTGTCACCTGTCACCTGTCACCTGTCACCTGTCACCTGTCACCTGTCACCTGTCACCTGTCACCTGTCACCTGTCACCTGTCACCTGTCACCTGTCACCTGTCACCTGTCACCTGTCACCTGTCACCTGTCAACTGTCACCTGTCACCTGTCACCTGTCACCTGTCACCTGTCACCTGTCACCTGTCACCTGTCACCTGTCACCTGTCAACTGTCACCTGTCACATGTCACATGTCACCTGTCACTGTCATCTGTCACCTGTCAACTGTCAACTGTCACCTGTCACCTGTCACCTGTCACCTTTCACCTGTCACCTGTCACCTGTCACCTGTCACCTGTCACCTGTCACCTTTCACCTGTCACCTGTCACCTGTCACCTGTCACCTGTCACCTGTCACCTGTCACCTGTCACCTGTCAAATGTCACCTGTCACCTGTCACCTGTCACCTTTCACCTGTCACCTGTCACCTGTCACCTGTCACCTGTCACCTGTCACCTGTCACCTGTCACCTGTCACCTGTCACCTGTCACCTGTCACTGTCACCTGTCACCTGTCAACTGTCACCTGTCACCTGTCACCTGTCACCTGTCACTGTCACCTGTCACCTGTCACCTGTCACCTGTCACCTGTCACCTGTCACCTGTCACCTGTCACCTGTCAACTGTCACCTGTCACATGTCACATGTCACCTGTCACTGTCATCTGTCACCTGTCAACTGTCACCTGTCACCTGTCACCTGTCACCTTTCACCTGTCACCTGTCACCTGTCACCTGTCACCTGTCACCTGTCACCTTTCACCTGTCACCTGTCACCTGTCACCTGTCACCTGTCACCTGTCACCTGTCACCTGTCACCTGTCACCTGTCACCTGTCACCTGTCACCTGTCACCTGTCACCTGTCACCTGTCACCTGTCACCTGTCACCTGTCACCTGTCACCTGTCACCTGTCACCTGTCACCTGTCACCTGTCCTCACCTGTCACCTGTCACCTGTCACCTGTCACCTGTCACCTGTCACCTGTCACCTGTCACCTGTCAACTGTCACCCTGTCACATGTCACTTGTCACTGTCATCTGTCACCTGTCAACTGTCACCTGTCACTGTCATATGTCACCTGTCACTGTCATCTGTCACCTGTCACTGTCAACCGTCACATGTCACCTATCACCTGTCACCTGTCACCTGTCACCTGTCACCTGTCACCTGTCACCTGTCACCTGTCACCTGTCACCTGTCAACTGTCACCTGTCACATGTCACTTGTCGCTGTCATCTGTCACCTGTCAACTGTCACCTGTCACCTGTCACCTTTCACCTGTCACCTGTCACCTGTCACCTGTCACCTGTCACCTGTCACCTGTCAACTATCAACTGTCACCTGTCACCTGTCACCTGTCACCTGTCACCTGTCACCTGTCACCTGTCACCTGTCACCTGTCACCTGTCACCTGTCACCTGTCACCTGTCACCTGTCACCTGTCACCTGTCACCTGTCACCTGTCACCTGTCACCTGTCAACTGTCACCTGTCACCTGTCACCTGTCACCTGTCACTGTCACCTGTCACCTGTCACCTGTCACCTGTCACCTGTCACCTGTCACCTGTCACCTGTCAACTGTCAACTGTCACCTGTCACCTGTCACCTGTCACCTGTCAACTGTCACCTGTCACATGTCACTTGTCGCTGTCATCTGTCATCTGTCACCTGTCACCTGTCAACTGTCACCTGTCACCTGTCACCTGTCACCTGTCACCTGTCACCTGTCACCTGTCACCTGTCAACTGTCAACTGTCACCTGTCACCTGTCACCTGTCAACTGTCACCTGTCACATGTCACCTGTCACTGTCATCTGTCACCTGTCACCTGTCAACTGTCACCTGTCACCTGTCACCTGTCAACTGTCACTGTCACATGTCACCTGTCACCTGTCACCTGTCACCTGTCACCTGTCACCTGTCAACTGTCACCTGTCACCTGTCACCTGTCACCTGTCACCTGTCACCTGTCACCTGTCACTGTCACCTGTCACCTGTCACCTGTCACCTGTCACCTGTCACCTGTCACCTGTCACCTGTCACCTGTCACCTGTCAACTGTCAACTGTCACCTGTCACCTGTCACCTGTCACCTGTCACCTGTCAACTGTCACCTGTCACATGTCACTTGTCGCTGTCATCTGTCATCTGTCACCTGTCAACTGTCACCTGTCACCTGTCACCTGTCACCTGTCACCTGTCACCTGTCACCTGTCAACTGTCACCTGTCACATGTCACTTGTCGCTGTCATCTGTCATCTGTCACCTGTCACCTGTCAACTGTCACCTGTCACCTGTCACCTGTCACCTGTCACCTGTCACCTGTCACCTGTCACATGTCAACTGTCAACTGTCACCTGTCACCTGTCACCTGTCACCTGTCTCCTGTCACCTTTCACCTGTCACCTGTCACCTGTCACCTGTCACCTGTCACCTGTCACCTGTCACCTGTCACCTGTCACCTGTCACCTGTCACCTGTCACCTGTCACCTGTCACCTGTCACCTGTCACCTGTCACCTGTCACCTGTCACCTGTCACCTGTCACCTGTCACCTGTCACCTGTCACCTGTCACCTGTCACCTGTCACCTGTCACCTGTCACCTGTCACCTGTCACCTGTCACCTGTCACCTCACCTGTCACCTGTCACCTGTCACCTGTCACCTGTCACCTGTCACCTGTCAACTGTCACCTGTCACCTGTCACCTGTCACCTGTCACTGTCACCTGTCACCTGTCACCTGTCACCTGTCACCTGTCACCTGTCAACTGTCACCTGTCACCTGTCACCTGTCACCTGTCACCTGTCACCTGTCACCTGTCACCTGTCACCTGTCACCTGTCAACTGTCACCTGTCACCTGTCACCTGTCACTGTCATCTGTCACCTGTCACCTGTCAACTGTCACCTGTCACCTGTCACCTGTCACTGTCACATGTCACCTGTCACCTGTCACCTGTCACCTGTCACCTGTCACCTGTCACCTGTCACCTGTCACTGTCACCTGTCACCTGTCACCTGTCACCTGTAACCTGTCACCTGTCACCTGTCACCTGTCACCTGTCACCTGTCACCTGTCACCTGTCACCTGTCACCTGTCACTGTCACCTGTCACCTGTCACCTGTCACCTGTCACCTGTCACCTGTCACCTGTCACCTGTCACTGTCACCTGTCACCTGTCACCTGTCACTGTCACCTGTCACTGTCACTGTCACCTGTCACCTGTCACCTGTCACCTGTCACCTGTCACCTGTCACCTGTCACCTGTCACCTGTCACCTGTCACCTGTCACCTGTCACCTGTCACCTGTCACCTGTCACCTGTCACCTGTCACCTGTCACCTGTCACCTGTCACCTGTCACCTGTCACCTGTCACCTGTCACCTGTCACCTGTCACCTGTCACCTGTCACCTGTCACCTGTCACCTCCTGTCACCTGTCACCTGTCACCTGTCACCTGTCACCTGTCACCTGTCACCTGTCACCTGTCACCTGTCACCTGTCACCTGTCACCTGTCACCTGTCACCTGTCACCTGTCACCTGTCACCTGTCACCTGTCACCTGTCAACTGTCACCTGTCACCTGTCACCTGTCACCTGTCAACTGTCACCTGTCACCTGTCACCTGTCACTGTCACCTGTCACCTGTCACCTGTCACCTGTCACCTGTCACCTGTCACCTGTCACCTGTCACTGTCACCTGTCACCTGTCACCTGTCACCTGTCACCTGTCACCTGTCACCTGTCAACTGTCACCTGTCACCTGTCACTGTCATCTGTCACCTGTCACCTGTCAACTGTCACCTGTCACCTGTCAACTGTCATCTGTCACCTGTCACTTGTCAACCGTCACATGTCACCTATCACCTGTCACCTGTCACCTGTCACCTGTCACCTGTCACCTGTCACCTGTCACCTGTCACCTGTCAACTGTCACCTGTCACATGTCACTTGTCGCTGTCATCTGTCACCTGTCAACTGTCACCTGTAACCTGTCACCTTTCACCTGTCACCTGTCACCTGTCACCTGTCACCTGTCAACTGTCAACTGTCACCTGTCACCTGTCACCTGTCACCTGTCACCTGTCACCTTTCACCTGTCACCTGTCACCTGTCACCTGTCACCTGTCACCTGTCACCTGTCACCTGTCACCTGTCACCTGTCACCTGTCAACTGTCACCTGTCACCTGTCACCTGTCACTGTCACCTGTCACCTGTCACCTGTCACCTGTCACCTGTCACCTGTCACCTGTCAACTGTCAACTGTCACCTGTCACCTGTCACCTGTCACCTGTCAACTGTCACCTGTCACATGTCACTTGTCCCTGTCATCTGTCATCTGTCACCTGTCACCTGTCAACTGTCACCTGTCACCTGTCACCTGTCACCTGTCACCTGTCACCTGTCACCTGTCAACTGTCAACTGTCACCTGTCACCTGTCACCTGTCAACTGTCACCTGTCACATGTCACCTGTCACTGTCACCTGTCACCTGTCACCTGTCAACTGTCACCTGTCACCTGTCACCTGTCAACTGTCACTGTCACATGTCACCTGTCACCTGTCACCTGTCACCTGTCACCTGTCAACTGTCACCTGTCACCTGTCACCTGTCACCTGTCACCTTTCACCTGTCACCTGTCACCTGTCACCTGTCACTGTCACCTGTCACCTGTCACCTGTCACCTGTCACCTGTCACCTGTCACCTGTCACCTGTCAACTGTCAACTGTCACCTGTCACCTGTCAACTGTCACCTGTCACATGTCACTTGTCGCTGTCATCTGTCATCTGTCACCTGTCACCTGTCAACTGTCACCTGTCACCTGTCACCTGTCACCTGTCACCTGTCACCTGTCACCTGTCACCTGTCACCTGTCAACTGTCACCTGTCACATGTCACTTGTCGCTGTCATCTGTCATCTGTCACCTGTCACCTGTCAACTGTCACCTGTCACCTGTCACCTGTCACCTGTCACCTGTCACCTGTCACCTGTCACCTGTCACCTGTCACCTGTCACCTGTCACCTGTCAACTGTCAACTGTCACCTGTCAACTGTCACCTGTCACATGTCACTTGTCGCTGTCATCTGTCACCTGTCAACTGTCACCTGTCACCTGTCACCTTTCACCTGTCACCTGTCACCTGTCACCTGTCACCTGTCAACTGTCAACTGTCACCTGTCACCTGTCACCTGTCACCTTTCACCTGTCACCTGTCACCTTTCACCTTTCACCTGTCACCTGTCACCTGTCACCTGTCACCTGTCACCTGTCACCTGTCACCTGTCACCTGTCACCTGTCACCTGTCACCTTCTCACCTGTCAACTGTCACCTGTCACCTGTCACCTGTCACCTGTCACTGTCACCTGTCACCTGTCACCTGTCACCTGTCACCTGTCACCTGTCACCTGTCACCTGTCACCTGTCACCTGTCAACTGTCAACTGTCACCTGTCACCTGTCACCTGTCACCTGTCAACTGTCACCTGTCACTTGTCGCTGTCATCTGTCATCTGTCACCTGTCACCTGTCAACTGTCACCTGTCACCTGTCACCTGTCACCTGTCACCTGTCACCTGTCACCTGTCACCTGTCAACTGTCAACTGTCACCTGTCACCTGTCACCTGTCAACTGTCACCTGTCACATGTCACCTGTCACTGTCATCTGTCACCTGTCACCTGTCAACTGTCACCTGTCACCTGTCACCTGTCAACTGTCACTGTCACATGTCACCTGTCACCTGTCACCTGTCACCTGTCACCTGTCAACTGTCACCTGTCACCTGTCACCTGTCACCTGTCACCTGTCAACTGTCACCTGTCACCTGTCACCTGTCACCTGTCACCTGTCACCTGTCACCTGTCACCTGTCACCTGTCACCTGTCACCTGTCACTGTCACCTGTCACCTGTCACCTGTCACCTGTCACCTGTCACCTGTCACCTGTCACCTGTCACCTGTCAACTGTCAACTGTCACCTGTCACCTGTCACCTGTCACCTGTCACCTGTCACCTGTCACCTGTCAACTGTCACTGTCACATGTCACCTGTCACCTGTCACCTGTCACCTGTCACCTGTCACCTGTCACCTGTCACCTGTCAACTGTCACCTGTCACCTGTCACCTGTCACCTGTCACCTGTCACCTGTCACCTGTCAACTGTCACCTGTCACCTGTCACCTGTCACCTGTCACTGTCACCTGTCACCTGTCACCTGTCACCTGTCACCTGTCACCTGCCAACTGTCGCCTGTCACATGTCACTTGTCACTGTCATCTGTCACCTGTCAACTGTCACCTGTCACATGTCACTTGTCACTGTCATCTGTCACCTGTCACTTGTCAACTGTCAACTCTCACCTGTCACCTGTCACCTGTCACCTTTCACCTGTCACCTGTCACTGTCATCTGTCACCTGTCACCTGTCACCTGTCACCTGTCACCTGTCACCTGTCACCTGTCACCTGTCACCTGTCAACTGTCAACTGTCACCTGTCACCTGTCACCTGTCACCTGTCACCTTTCACCTGTCACCTGTCACCTGTCACCTGTCACCTGTCACCTGTCAACTGTCACCTGTCACATGTCACCTGTCACTGTCATCTGTCACCTGTCACCTGTCAACTGTCACCTGTCACCTGTCACCTGTCACCTGTCACCTGTCACCTGTCAACTGTCACCTGTCACCTGTCACCTGTCACCTGTCACCTGTCACCTGTCACCTGTCAACTGTCACCTGTCACATGTCACATGTCACCTGTCACTGTCATCTGTTACCTGTCACCTGTCACATGTCACCTGTCACTGTCATCTGTCACCTGTCACCTGTCAACTGTCACCTGTCACCTGTCACCTGTCACCTGTCACCTGTCACCTGTCACCTGTCACCTGTCAACTGTCACCTGTCACCTGTCACCTGTCACTGTCACCTGTCACTGTCATCTGTCACCTGTCACCTGTCACCTGTCACCTGTCACCTGTCACCTGTCACCTGTCACCTGTCACCTGTCACCTGTCACCTGTCACATGTCACATGTCACCTGTCACTGTCATCTGTCATCTGTCACCTGGCACCTGTCAACTGTCACCTGTCACCTGTCACCTGTCACCTGTCACCTGTCACCTTTCACCTGTCACCTGTCACCTGTCACCTGTCACCTGTCACCTTTCACCTGTCACCTGTCACCTGTCACCTGTCACCTGTCACCTGTCACCTGTCACCTGTCACCTGTCACCTGTCACCTGTCACCTGTCACCTGTCACCTGTCACCTGTCACCTGCCACCTTTCACCTGTCACCTGCCACCTGTCACCTGTCACCTGTCACCTGTCACCTGTCACCTGTCACCTGTCACCTGTCACCTGTCACCTGTCACCTGTCACCTGTCAACTGTCACCTGTCACCTGTCACCTGTCACTGTCACCTGTCACCTGTCACCTGTCACCTGTCAACTGTCCCCTGTCACATGTCACTTGTCACTGTCATCTGTCTCCTGTCAACTGTCACCTGTCACATGTCACCTGTCACTGTCATCTGTCACCTGTCACTTGTCAACCGTCACATGTCACCTATCACCTGTCACCTGTCACCTGTCACCTGTCACCTGTCACCTGTCACCTGTCACTGTCACCTGTCACCTGTCACCTGTCACCTGTCACCTGTCAACTGTCCCCTGTCACATGTCACTTGTCACTGTCATCTGTCACCTGTCAACTGTCACCTGTCACATGGCACTTGTCACTGTCATCTGTCACCTGTCACTTGTCAACTGTCAACTGTCACCTGTCACCTGTCACCTGTCACCTGTCACCTGTCACCTGTCACCTGTCACCTGTCAACTGTCAACTGTCACCTGTCACCTGTCACCTGTCACCTGTCGCCTGTCACCTTTCACCTGTCACCTGTCACTGTCACCTGTCACCTGTCACCTGTCACCTGTCACCTGTCAACTGTCCCCTGTCACATGTCACTTGTCACTGTCATCTGTCACCTGTCAACTGTCACCTGTCACATGTCACTTGTCACTGTCATCTGTCACCTGTCACTTGTCAACTGTCAACTGTCACCTGTCACCTGTCACCTTTCACCTGTCACCTGTCACTGTCATCTGTCACCTGTCACCTGTCACCTGTCACCTGACACCTGTCACCTGTCACCTGTCACCTGTCACCTGTCACCTGTCAACTGTCAACTGTCACCTGTCACCTGTCACCTGTCACCTGTCACCTTTCACCTGTCACCTGTCACCTGTCACCTGTCACCTGTGACCTGTCACCTGTCAACTGTCACCTGTCACATGTCACCTGTCACTGTCATCTGTCACCTGTCACCTGTCAACTGTCACCTGTCACCTGTCACCTGTCACCTGTCACCTGTCACCTGTCAACTGTCACCTGTCACCTGTCACCTGTCACCTGTCACTGTCATCTGTCACCTGTCACCTGTCACCTGTCACCTGTCACCTGTCACCTGTCACCTGTCACCTGTCACCTGTCACCTGTCACCTGTCACCTGTCAACTGTCACCTGTCACATGTCACATGTCACCTGTCACTGTCATCTGTCACCTGTCACCTGTCACATGTCACCTGTCACTGTCATCTGTCACCTGTCACCTGTCACCTGTCACCTGTCACTTGTCACCTGTCACCTGTCACCTGTCACCTGTCACCTGTCACCTGTCACCTGTCACCTGTCACCTGTCACCTGTCAACTGTCACCTGTCACCTGTCACCTGTCACTGTCACCTGTCACTGTCATCTGTCAGCTGTCACCTGTCACCTGTCACCTGTCACCTGTCACCTGTCACCTGTCACTGTCATCTGTCACCTGTCACCTGTCACCTGTCACCTGTCACCTGTCGACTGTCACCTGTCACCTGTCACATGTCACCTGTCACCTGTCACCTGTCAACTGTCACCTGTCACCTGTCACCTGTCACCTGTCACCTGTCACCTGTGACCTGTCACCTGTCAACTGTCACCTGTCACATGTCACCTGTCACTGTCATCTGTCACCTGTCACCTGTCAACTGTCACCTGTCACCTGTCACCTGTCACCTGTCACCTGTCACCTGTCAACTGTCACCTGTCACCTGTCACCTGTCACCTGTCACTGTCATCTGTCACCTGTCACCTGTCACCTGTCACCTGTCACCTGTCACCTGTCACCTGTCACCTGTCACCTGTCACCTGTCACCTGTCAACTGTCACCTGTCACATGTCACATGTCACCTGTCACTGTCATCTGTCACCTGTCACCTGTCACATGTCACCTGTCACTGTCATCTGTCACCTGTCACCTGTCACCTGTCACCTGTCACTTGTCACCTGTCACCTGTCACCTGTCACCTGTCACCTGTCACCTGTCACCTGTCACCTGTCACCTGTCACCTGTCAACTGTCACCTGTCACCTGTCACCTGTCACTGTCACCTGTCACTGTCATCTGTCAGCTGTCACCTGTCACCTGTCACCTGTCACCTGTCACCTGTCACCTGTCACTGTCATCTGTCACCTGTCACCTGTCACCTGTCACCTGTCACCTGTCGACTGTCACCTGTCACCTGTCACATGTCACCTGTCACCTGTCACCTGTCAACTGTCACCTGTCACCTGTCACCTGTCACCTGTCACCTGTCACTGTCATCTGTCACCTGTCACCTGTCACCTGTCACCTGTCACCTGTCACCTGTCACCTGTCACCTGCCACCTGTCACCTGTCACCTGTCACCTGTAACCTGTCACCTGTCACCTGTCACCTGTCACCTGTCAACTGTCACCTGTCACATGTCACATGTCACCTGTCACTGTCATCTGTCACCTGTCACCTGTCACATGTCACCTGTCACTGTCATCTGTCACCTGTCACCTGTCAACTGTCACCTGTCACCTGTCACCTGTCACCTGTCACCTGTCACCTGTCACCTGTCAACTGTCACCTGTCACCTGTCACCTGTCACTGTCACCTGTCACTGTCATCTGTCAGCTGTCACCTGTCACCTGTCACCTGTCACCTGTCACCTGTCACCTGTCACCTGTCGCCTGTCACCTTTCACCTGTCACCTGTCACTGTCACCTGTCACCTGTCACCTGTCACCTGTCACCTGTCAACTGTCCCCTGTCACATGTCACTTGTCACTGTCATCTGTCACCTGTCAACTGTCACCTGTCACATGTCACTTGTCACTGTCATCTGTCACCTGTCACTTGTCAACTGTCAACTGTCACCTGTCACCTGTCACCTTTCACCTGTCACCTGTCACTGTCATCTGTCACCTGTCACCTGTCACCTGTCACCTGACACCTGTCACCTGTCACCTGTCACCTGTCACCTGTCACCTGTCACCTGTCACCTGTCACCTGTCAACTGTCCCCTGTCACATGTCACTTGTCACTGTCATCTGTCACCTGTCAACTGTCACCTGTCACATGTCACTTGTCACTGTCATCTGTCACCTGTCACTTGTCAACTGTCAACTGTCACCTGTCACCTGTCACCTTTCACCTGTCACCTGTCACTGTCATCTGTCACCTGTCACCTGTCACCTGTCACCTGACACCTGTCACCTGTCACCTGTCACCTGTCACCTGTCACCTGTCAACTGTCAACTGTCACCTGTCACCTGTCACCTGTCACCTGTCACCTTTCACCTGTCACCTGTCACCTGTCACCTGTCACCTGTGACCTGTCACCTGTCAACTGTCACCTGTCACATGTCACCTGTCACTGTCATCTGTCACCTGTCACCTGTCAACTTTCACCTGTCACCTGTCACCTGTCACCTGTCACCTGTCACCTGTCAACTGTCACCTGTCACCTGTCACCTGTCACCTGTCACTGTCATCTGTCACCTGTCACCTGTCACCTGTCACCTGTCACCTGTCACCTGTCACCTGTCACCTGTCACCTGTCACCTGTCACCTGTCAACTGTCACCTGTCACATGTCACATGTCACCTGTCACTGTCATCTGTCACCTGTCACCTGTCACATGTCACCTGTCACTGTCATCTGTCACCTGTCACCTGTCACCTGTCACCTGTCACTTGTCACCTGTCACCTGTCACCTGTCACCTGTCACCTGTCACCTGTCACCTGTCACCTGTCACCTGTCACCTGTCACCTGTCAACTGTCACCTGTCACCTGTCACCTGTCACTGTCACCTGTCACTGTCATCTGTCAGCTGTCACCTGTCACCTGTCACCTGTCACCTGTCACCTGTCACCTGTCACTGTCATCTGTCACCTGTCACCTGTCACCTGTCACCTGTCACCTGTCGACTGTCACCTGTCACCTGTCACATGTCACCTGTCACCTGTCACCTGTCAACTGTCACCTGTCACCTGTCACCTGTCACCTGTCACCTGTCACTGTCATCTGTCACCTGTCACCTGTCACCTGTCACCTGTCACCTGTCACCTGTCACCTGTCACCTGTCACCTGTCACCTGTCACCTGTCACCTGTAACCTGTCACCTGTCACCTGTCACCTGTCACCTGTCAACTGTCACCTGTCACATGTCACATGTCACCTGTCACTGTCATCTGTCACCTGTCACCTGTCACATGTCACCTGTCACTGTCATCTGTCACCTGTCACCTGTCAACTGTCACCTGTCACCTGTCACCTGTCACCTGTCACCTGTCACCTGTCACCTGTCAACTGTCACCTGTCACCTGTCACCTGTCACTGTCACCTGTCACTGTCATCTGTCAGCTGTCACCTGTCACCTGTCACCTGTCACCTGTCACCTGTCACCTGTCACCTGTCAACTGTCACCTGTCACATGTCACATGTCACCTGTCACTGTCATCTGTCACCTGTCACCTGTCAACTGTCACCTGTCACCTGTCACCTTTCACCTGTCACCTGTCACCTGTCACCTGTCACCTGTCACCTGTCACCTGTCACCTTTCACCTGTCACCTGTCACCTGTCACCTGTCACCTGTCACCTGTCACCTGTCACCTGTCACCTGTCACCTGTCACCTGTCACCTGTCACCTGTCACCTGTCACCTGTCACCTGTCACCTGTCACCTGTCACTTTTCACCTGTCACCTGTCACCTGTCACCTGTCACCTGTCACCTGTCACCTGTCACCTGTCACCTGTCACCTGTCACCTGTCACCTGTCACCTGTCACCTGTCACCTGTCACCTGTCACCTGTCACCTGTCGACTGTCACCTGTCACCTGTCACCTGTCACCTGTCACTGTCACCTGTCACCTGTCACCTGTCAACTGTCCCCTGTCACATGTCACTTGTCACTGTCATCTGTCACCTGTCAACTGTCACCTGTCACATGTCACCTGTCACTGTCATCTGCCACCTGTCACTTGTCAACCGTCACATGTCACCTATCACCTGTCACCTGTCACCTGTCACCTGTCACCTGTCACCTGTCACCTGTCACCTGTCACTGTCACCTGTCACCTGTCACCTGTCACCTGTCACCTGTCAACTGTCTCCTGTCACATGTCACTTGTCACTGTCATCTGTCACCTGTCAACTGTCACCTTTTACATGTCACTTGTCACTGTCATCTGTCACCTGTCACTTGTCAACTGTCAACTGTCACCTGTCACCTGTCACCTGTCACCTGTCACCTTTCACCTGTCACCTGTCACTGTCATCTGTCAACTGTCACCTGTCACCTGTCACCTGTCACCTGTCACCTGTCACCTGTCACCTGTCACCTGTCAACTGTCAACTGTCATCTGTCACCAGTCACCTGTCACCTGTCACCTTTCACCTGTCACCTGTCACCTGTCACCTGTCACCTGTCACCTGTCACCTGTCAACTCTCACCTGTCACATGTCACCTGTCACTGTCATCTGTCACCTGTCACCTGTCACCTGTCACCTGTCACCTGTCACCTGTCACCTGTCACCTGTCACCTGTCACCTGTCACCTGTCAACTGTCACCTGTCACATGTCACCTGTCACTGTCATCTGTCACCTGTCACCTGTCAACTGTCACCTGTCACCTGTCACCTGTCACTTGTCAACTGTCACTGTCACATGTCACCTGTCACCTGTCACCTGTCACCTGTCAACTGTCACCTGTCACCTGTCACCTGTCACCTGTCACCTGTCACCTGTCAACTGTCACCTGTCACCTGTCACCTGTCACTGTCACCTGTCACTGTCATCTGTCACCTGTCACCTGTCACCTGTCACCTGTCACCTGTCACCTGTCAACTGTCACCTGTCACATGTCACATGTCACCTGTCACTGTCATCTGTCACCTGTCACCTGTCAACTGTCACCTGTCACCTGTCACCTGTCACCTGTCACCTGTCACCTGTCACCTTTCACCTGTCACCTGTCACCTGTCACCTGTCACCTGTCACCTGTCACCTTTCACCTGTCACCTGTCACCTGTCACCTGTCACCTGTCACCTGTCACCTGTCACCTGTCACCTGTCACCTGTCACCTGTCACCTGTCACCTGTAACCTTTCACCTTTCACCTGTCACCTGTCACCTGTCACCTGTCACCTGTCACCTGTCAACTGTCACCTGTCACTTGTCACCTGTCACCTGTCACTGTCACCTGTCACCTGTCACCTGTCAACTGTCACCTGTCACCTGTCACCTGTCACTGTCACCTGTCACCTGTCACCTGTCACCTGTCACCTGTCACCTGTCACCTGTCACCTGTCACCTGTCACTGTCACCTGTCACCTGTCACCTGTCACCTTTCACCTGTCACCTGTCACCTGTCACCTGTCACCTGTCACCTGTCACCTGTCACCTGTCACCTGTCACCTGTCACCTGTCACCTGTCACCTGTCACCTGTCACCTGTCACCTGTCACCTGTCACCTGTCACCTGTCAACTGTCACCTGTCACCTCTCACCTGTCACCTGTCACTGTCACCTGTCACCTGTCAACTGTCACCTGTCACCTGTCACCTGTCACCTGTCAACTGTCCCCTGTCACATGTCACTTGTCACTGTCATCTGTCACCTGTCAACTGTCACCTGTCACATGTCACTTGTCACTGTCATCTGTCACCTGTCACTTGTCAACTGTCAACTGTCACCTGTCACCTGTCACCTGTCACTTTTCACCTGTCACCTGTCAACTGTCACCTGTCACCTGTCACCTGTCACCTGTCACCTGTCACCTTTCACCTGTCACCTGTCACCTGTCACCTGTCACCTGTCACCTGTCACCTGTCACCTGTCACCTGTCACCTGTCACCTGTCAACTGTCACCTGTCACATGTCACCTGTCACTGTCATCTGTCACCTGTCACCTGTCAACTGTCACCTGTCACCTGTCACCTGTCACTTGTCAACTGTCACTGTCACATGTCACCTGTCACCTGTCACCTGTCACCTGTCAACTGTCACCTGTCACCTGTCACCTGTCACCTGTCACCTGTCACCTGTCACCTGTCACCTGTCAACTGTCACCTGTCACCTGTCACCTGTCACTGTCACCTGTCACCTGTCACCTGTCACCTGTAACCTTTCACCTTTCACCTGTCACCTGTCACCTGTCACCTGTCACCTGTCACCTGTCACCTGTCACCTGTCACCTGTCACCTGTCACCTGTCACCTGTCACCTGTCACCTGTCACCTGTCACCTGTCAACTGTCACCTGTCACTTGTCACCTGTCACCTGTCACTGTCACCTGTCACCTGTCACCTGTCAACTGTCACCTGTCACCTGTCACCTGTCACTGTCACCTGTCACCTGTCACCTGTCACCTGTCACCTGTCACCTGTCACCTGTCACCTGTCACCTGTCACCTGTCACTGTCACCTGTCACCTGTCACCTGTCACTTTTCACCTGTCACCTGTCACCTGTCACCTGTCACCTGTCACCTGTCACCTGTCACCTGTCACCTGTCACCTGTCACCTGTCACCTGTCACCTGTCACCTGTCACCTGTCACCTGTCACCTGTCAACTGTCACCTGTCACCTGTCACCTGTCACCTGTCACCTGTCACTGTCACCTGTCCCTTGTCACCTGTCACCTGTCACCTGTCACCTGTCACCTGTCACCTGTCACCTGTCACCTTTCACCTGTCACCTGTCACCTGTCACCTGTCACCTGTCACCTGTCACCTGTCACCTGTCACCTGTCACCTGTCACCTGTCACCTGTCACCTGTCACCTGTCACCTGTCACCTGTCACCTGTCACCTGTCACCTGTCACCTGTCAACTGTCACCTGTCACCTGTCACCTGTCACCTGTCACTGTCACCTGTCACCTGTCAACTGTCACCTGTCACCTGTCACCTGTCACCTGTCAACTGTCCCCTGTCACATGTCACTTGTCACTGTCATCTGTCACCTGTCAACTGTCACCTGTCACATGTCACTTGTCACTGTCATCTGTCACCTGTCACTTGTCAACTGTCAACTGTCACCTGTCACCTGTCACCTGTCACCTTTCACCTGTCACCTGTCAACTGTCACCTGTCACCTGTCACCTGTCACCTGTCACCTGTCACCTTTCACCTGTCACCTGTCACCTGTCACCTGTCACCTGTCACCTGTCACCTGTCACCTGTCACCTGTCACCTGTCACCTGTCACCTGTCACCTGTCACCTGTCACCTGTCACCTGTCACTGTCACCTGTCACCTGTCACCTGTCACCTGTCACCTGTCAACTGTCACTGTCACATGTCACCTGTCACCTGTCACCTGTCACCTGTCACCTGTCAACTGTCACCTGTCACCTGTCACCTGTCACCTGTCACCTGTCACCTGTCAACTGTCACCTGTCACCTGTCACCTGTCACCTGTCACTGTCACCTGTCACCTGTCACCTGTCACCTGTCAACTGTCCCCTGTCACATGTCACTTGTCACTGTCATCTGTCACCTGTCAACTGTCACCTGTCACATGTCACTTGTCACTGTCATCTGTCACCTGTCACTTGTCAACTGTCAACTGTCACCTGTCACCTGTCACCTGTCACCTTTCACCTGTCACCTGTCAACTGTCTCCTGTCACCTGTCACCTGTCACCTGTCACCTGTCACCTGTCAACTGTCAACTGTCACCTGTCACCTGTCACCTGTCACCTGTCACCTTTCACCTGTCACCTGTCACCTGTCACCTGTCACCTGTCACCTGTCACCTGTCAACTGTCATCTGTCACATGTCACCTGTCACTGTCATCTGTCACCTGTCACCTGTCAACTGTCACCTGTCACCTGTCACCTGTCACCTGTCACCTGTCACCTGTCACCTGTCAACTGTCACCTGTCACCTGTCACCTGTCACCTGTCACCTGTCACTGTCATCTGTCACCTGTCACCTGTCACCTGTCACCTGTCACCTGTCACCTGTCACCTGTCACCTGTCACCTGTCACCTGTCACCTGTCACCTGTCACCTGTCAACTGTCACCTGTCACATGTCACATGTCACCTGTCACTGTCATCTGTCACCTGTCACCTGTCACATGTCACCTGTCACTGTCATCTGTCACCTGTCACCTGTCAACTGTCACCTGTCACCTGTCACCTGTCACCTGTCACCTGTCACCTGTCACCTGTCACCTGTCAACTGTCACCTGTCACCTGTCACCTGTCACTGTCACCTGTCACTGTCATCTGTCACCTGTCACCTGTCACCTGTCACCTGTCACCTGTCACCTGTCACCTGTCACCTGTCACCTGTCACCTGTCAACTGTCACCTGTCACATGCCACATGTCACCTGTCACTGTCATCTGTCACCTGTCACCTGTCAACTGTCACCTGTCACCTGTCACCTGTCACCTGTCACCTGTCACCTGTCACCTGTCACCTGTCACCTGTCACCTGTCAACTTTCACCTGTCACCTGTCACCTGTCACCTGTCACCTGTCACCTGTCACCTGTCACCTGTCACCTGTCACCTGTCACCTGTCACCTGTCACCTGTCACCTGTCACCTGTCACCTTTCACCTGTCACCTGTCACCTGTCACCTGTCACCTGTCACCTGTCACCTGTCACCTGTCACCTGTCACCTGTCACCTGTCACCTGTCACCTGTCACCTGTCACCTGTCACCTGTCACCTGTCAACTGTCAACTGTCACCTGTCACCTGTCACCTGTCACCTGTCACTGTCACCTGTCACCTGTCAACTGTCCCCTGTCACATGTCACTTGTCACTGTCATCTGTCACCTGTCAACTGTCACCTGTCACATGTCACCTGTCACTGTCATCTGTCACCTGTCACTTGTCAACCGTCACATGTCACCTATCACCTGTCACCTGTCACCTGTCACCTGTCACCTGTCACCTGTCACCTGTCACCTGTCACCTGTCACTGTCACCTGTCACCTGTCACCTGTCACCTGTCACCTGTCACCTGTCAACTGTCCCCTGTCACATGTCACTTGTCACTGTCATCTGTCAACTGTCACCTGTCACATGTCACTTGTCACTGTCATCTGTCACCTGTCACTTGTCAACTGTCAACTGTCACCTGTCACCTGTCACCTGTCACCTGTCACCTTTCACCTGTCACCTGTCACTGTCATCTGTCAACTGTCACCTGTCACCTGTCACCTGTCACCTGTCACCTGTCACCTGTCACCTGTCACCTGTCACCTGTCAACTGTCAACTGTCATCTGTCACCTGTCACCTGTCACCTGTCACCTTTCACCTGTCACCTGTCACCTATCACCTGTCACCTGTCACCTGTCAACTCTCACCTGTCACATGTCACCTGTCACTGTCATCTGTCACCTGTCACCTGTCACCTGTCACCTGTCACCTGTCACCTGTCACCTGTCACCTGTCACCTGTCACCTGTCAACTGTCACCTGTCACATGTCACCTGTCACTGTCATCTGTCACCTGTCAACTGTCACCTGTCACCTGTCACCTGTCACCTGTCAACTGTCAACTGTCACCTGTCACCTGTCACCTGTCACCTGTCACCTGTCACCTTTCACCTGTCACCTGTCACCTGTCACCTGTCACCTGTCACCTGTCACCTGTCACCTGTCACCTGTCACCTGTCACCTGTCAACTGTCACCTGTCACCTGTCACCTGTCACCTGTCACCTGTCACTGTCACCTGTCACCTGTCACCTGTCACCTGTCACCTGTCACCTGTCACCTGTCAACTGTCAACTGTCACCTGTCACCTGTCACCTGTCACCTGTCAACTGTCACCTGTCACATGTCACTTGTCGCTGTCATCTGTCATCTGTCACCTCTCACCTGTCACCTGTCACCTGTCACCTGTCACCTGTCACCTGTCACCTGTCACCTGTCACCTGTCAACTGTCAACTGTCACCTGTCACCTGTCACCTGTCAACTGTCACCTGTCACATGTCACCTGTCACTGTCATCTGTCACCTGTCACCTGTCAACTGTCACCTGTCACCTGTCACCTGTCAACTATCACTGTCACTTGTCACCTGTCACCTGTAACCTGTCACCTGTCACCTGTCACCTGTCACCTGTCCCCTGTCACCTGTCACCTGTCACCTGTCACCTGTCACCTGTCACCTGTCACCTGTCACCTGTCACCTGTCACCTGTCACTGTCACCTGTCACCTGTCACCTGTCAACTGTCAACTGTCACCTGTCACCTGTCACCTGTCACCTGTCAACTGTCACCTGTCACATGTCACTTGTCGCTGTCATCTGTCATCTGTCACCTCTCACCTGTCACCTGTCAACTGTCACCTGTCACCTGTCACCTGTCACCTGTCACCTGTCACCTGTCACCTGTCACCTGTCACCTGTCACCTGTCAACTGTCAACTGTCACCTGTCACCTGTCACCTGTCAACTGTCACCTGTCACATGTCACCTGTCACTGTCATCTGTCACCTGTCACCTGTCAACTGTCACCTGTCACATGTCACTTGTCGCTGTCATCTGTCATCTGTCACCTCTCACCTGTCACCTGTCAACTGTCACCTGTCACCTGTCACCTGTCACCTGTCACCTGTCACCTGTCACCTGTCACCTGTCACCTGTCACCTGTCAACTGTCAACTGTCACCTGTCACCTGTCACCTGTCAACTGTCACCTGTCACATGTCACCTGTCACTGTCATCTGTCACCTGTCACCTGTCAACTGTCACCTGTCACCTGTCACCTGTCAACTATCACTGTCACTTGTCACCTGTCACCTGTAACCTGTCACCTGTCACCTGTCACCTGTCACCTGTCCCCTGTCACCTGTCACCTGTCACCTGTCACCTGTCACCTGTCACCTGTCACCTGTCACCTGTCACCTGTCACCTGTCACTGTCACCTGTCACCTGTCACCTGTCACCTGTCACCTGTCACCTGTCACCTGTCACCTGTCAACTGTCAACTGTCACCTGTCACCTGTCACCTGTCACCTGTCAACTGTCACCTGTCACATGTCACTTGTCGCTGTCATCTGTCATCTGTCACCTGTCACCTGTCAACTGTCACCTGTCACCTGTCACCTGTCACCTGTCACCTGTCACCTGTCACCTGTCACCTGTCAACTGTCACCTGTCACATGTCAATTGTCGCTGTCACCTGTCACCTGTCAACTGTCACCTGTCACCTGTCACCTGTCACCTGTCACCTGTCACTTGTCACCTGTCACCTGTCACCTGTCACCTGTCACCTGTCACCTGTCAACTGTCAACTGTCACCTGTCACCTGTCACCTGTCACCTGTCACCTGTCAACTGTCAACTGTCACCTGTCACCTGTCACCTGTCACCTGTCAACTGTCACCTGTCACATGTCACTTGTCGCTGTCATCTGTCATCTGTCACCTGTCACCTGTCATCTGTCATCTGTCACCTCTCACCTGTCACCTGTCACCTGTCACCTGTCACCTGTCACCTGTCACCTGTCACCTGTCACCTGTCAACTGTCAACTGTCACCTGTCACCTGTCACCTGTCAACTGTCACCTGTCACATGTCACCTGTCACTGTCATCTGTCACCTGTCACCTGTCAACTGTCACCTGTCACCTGTCACCTGTCAACTATCACTGTCACTTGTCACCTGTCACCTGTAACCTGTCACCTGTCACCTGTCACCTGTCACCTGTCCCCTGTCACCTGTCACCTGTCACCTGTCACCTGTCACCTGTCACCTGTCACCTGTCACCTGTCACCTGTCACCTGTCACTGTCACCTGTCACCTGTCACCTGTCAACTGTCAACTGTCACCTGTCACCTGTCACCTGTCACCTGTCAACTGTCACCTGTCACATGTCACTTGTCGCTGTCATCTGTCATCTGTCACCTCTCACCTGTCACCTGTCAACTGTCACCTGTCACCTGTCACCTGTCACCTGTCACCTGTCACCTGTCACCTGTCACCTGTCACCTGTCACCTGTCAACTGTCAACTGTCACCTGTCACCTGTCACCTGTCAACTGTCACCTGTCACATGTCACCTGTCACTGTCATCTGTCACCTGTCACCTGTCAACTGTCACCTGTCACATGTCACTTGTCGCTGTCATCTGTCATCTGTCACCTCTCACCTGTCACCTGTCAACTGTCACCTGTCACCTGTCACCTGTCACCTGTCACCTGTCACCTGTCACCTGTCACCTGTCACCTGTCACCTGTCAACTGTCAACTGTCACCTGTCACCTGTCACCTGTCAACTGTCACCTGTCACATGTCACCTGTCACTGTCATCTGTCACCTGTCACCTGTCAACTGTCACCTGTCACCTGTCACCTGTCAACTATCACTGTCACTTGTCACCTGTCACCTGTAACCTGTCACCTGTCACCTGTCACCTGTCACCTGTCCCCTGTCACCTGTCACCTGTCACCTGTCACCTGTCACCTGTCACCTGTCACCTGTCACCTGTCACCTGTCACCTGTCACTGTCACCTGTCACCTGTCACCTGTCACCTGTCACCTGTCACCTGTCACCTGTCACCTGTCAACTGTCAACTGTCACCTGTCACCTGTCACCTGTCACCTGTCAACTGTCACCTGTCACATGTCACTTGTCGCTGTCATCTGTCATCTGTCACCTGTCACCTGTCAACTGTCACCTGTCACCTGTCACCTGTCACCTGTCACCTGTCACCTGTCACCTGTCACCTGTCAACTGTCACCTGTCACATGTCAATTGTCGCTGTCACCTGTCACCTGTCAACTGTCACCTGTCACCTGTCACCTGTCACCTGTCACCTGTCACTTGTCACCTGTCACCTGTCACCTGTCACCTGTCACCTGTCACCTGTCAACTGTCAACTGTCACCTGTCACCTGTCACCTGTCACCTGTCACCTGTCACCTTTCACCTGTCACCTGTCACCTGTCACCTGTCACCTGTCACCTGTCACCTGTCACCTGTCACCTGTCACCTGTCACCTGTCACCTGTCACCTGTCAACTGTCACCTGTCACCTGTCACCTGTCACCTGTCACTGTCACCTGTCACCTGTCACCTGTCACCTGTCAACTGTCACCTGTCACATGTCACCTGTCACCTGTCACCTGTCACCTGTCACCTGTCAACTGTCACCTGTCACTGTCACCTGTCACCTGTCACCTGTCACCTGTCAACTGTCACCTGTCACCTGTCACCTGTCACTGTCACCTGTCACCTGTCACCTGTCACCTGTCACCTGTCACCTGTCACCTGTCACCTGTCACCTGTCACCTGTCACCTGTCACCTGTCACCTGTCACCTGTCACCTGTCACCTGTCACCTTTCACCTGTCACCTGTCACCTGTCACCTGACACCTGTCACCTGTCACCTGTCACCTGTCACCTGTCACCTGTCACCTGTCACCTGTCACCTGTCACCTGTCACCTGTCACCTGTCACCTGTCAACTGTCACCTGTCACCTGTCACCTGTCACCTGTCACCTGTCAACTGTCACCTGACACCTGTCACTGTCACCTGTCACTGTCATCTGTCACCTGTCACCTGTCACCTGTCACCTGTCACCTGTCACCTGTCACCTGTCACCTGTCAACTGTCACATGTCACATGTCACCTGTCACTGTCATCTGTCACCTGTCAACTGTCACCTGTCACCTGTCACCTGTCACCTTTCACCTGTCACCTGTCACCTGTCACCTGTCACCTGTCACCTGTCACCTTTCACCTGTCACCTGTCACCTGTCACCTGTCACCTGTCACCTGTCACCTGTCACCTGTCACCTGTCACCTGTCACCTGTCACCTGTCACCTGTCACCTGTCACCTGTCACCTGTCACCTGTCACCTGTCACCTGTCACCTGTCACCTTTCACCTGTCACCTGTCACCTGTCACCTGTCACCTGTCACCTGTCACCTGTCACCTGTCAACTGTCCCCTGTCACATGTCACTTGTCACTGTCATCTGTCACCTGTCAACTGTCACCTGTCACATGTCACCTGTCACTGTCATCTGTCACCTGTCACTTGTCAACCGTCACATGTCACCTATCACCTGTCACCTGTCACCTGTCACCTGTCACCTGTCACCTGTCACCTGTCACCTGTCACCTGTCACCTGTCAACTGTCACCTGTCACATGTCACTTGTCGCTGTCATCTGTCACCTGTCAACTGTCACCTGTCACCTGTCACCTTTCACCTGTCACCTGTAACCTGTCACCTGTCACCTGTCACCTGTCAACTGTCAACTGTCACCTGTCACCTGTCACCTGTCACCTGTCACCTGTCACCTGTCACCTTTCACCTGTCACCTGTCACCTGTCACCTGTCACCTGTCACCTGTCACCTGTCACCTGTCACCTGTCACCTGTCACCTGTCACCTGTCACCTGTCACCTGTCACCTGTCACCTGTCACCTGTCACCTGTCACCTGTCAACTGTCACCTGTCCCTGTCACCTGTCACCTGTCCACTGTCACCTGTCAACTGTCAACTGTCACCTGTCACCTGTCACCTGTCAACTGTCACCTGTCACATGTCACCTGTCACTGTCATCTGTCACCTGTCACCTGTCAACTGTCACCTGTCACCTGTCACCTGTCAACTGTCACTGTCACATGTCACCTGTCACCTGTCACCTGTCACCTGTCAACTGTCACCTGTCACCTGTCACCTGTCACCTGTCACCTGTCACCTGTCACCTGTCACCTGTCAACTGTCAACTGTCAACTGTCACCTGTCACCTGTCACCTGTCAACTGTCACCTGTCACATGTCACTTGTCGCTGTCATCTGTCATCTGTCACCTGTCACCTGTCAACTGTCACCTGTCACCTGTCACCTGTCACCTGTCACCTGTCACCTGTCACCTGTCACCTGTCACCTGTCACCTGTCAACTGTCAACTGTCACCTGTCACCTGTCACCTGTCAACTGTCACCTGTCACATGTCACCTGTCACTGTCATCTGTCACCTGTCACCTGTCAACTGTCACCTGTCACCTGTCACCTGTCAACTGTCACTGTCACATGTCACCTGTCACCTGTCACCTGTCACCTGTCACCTGTCAACTGTCACCTGTCACCTGTCACCTGTCACCTGTCACCTGTCACCTGTCACCTGTCACCTGTCACCTGTCACCTGTCACCTGTCACTGTCACCTGTCACCTGTCACCTGTCACCTGTCACCTGTCACCTGTCAACTGTCAACTGTCACCTGTCACCTGTCACCTGTCACCTGTCAACTGTCACCTGTCACATGTCACTTGTCGCTGTCATCTGTCATCTGTCACCTGTCAACTGTCACCTGTCACCTGTCACCTGTCACCTGTCACCTGTCACCTGTCACCTGTCACCTGTCACCTGTCACCTGTCAACTGTCACCTGTCACATGTCACTTGTCGCTGTCATCTGTCATCTGTCACCTGTCACCTGTCAACTGTCACCTGTCACCTGTCACCTGTCACCTGTCACCTGTCACCTGTCACCTGTCACCTGTCACCTGTCAACTGTCAACTGTCACCTGTCACCTGTCACCTGTCACCTGTCTCCTGTCACCTTTCACCTGTCACCTGTCACCTGTCACCTGTCACCTGTCACCTGTCACCTGTCACCTGTCACCTGCACCTGTCACCTGTCAACTGTCACCTGTCACCTGTCACCTGTCACCTGTCACTGTCACCTGTCACCTGTCACCTGTCACCTGTCACCTGTCACCTGTCACCTGTCACCTGTCACCTGTCACCTGTCACCTGTCACCTGTCACCTGTCACCTGTCAACTGTCACCTGTCACCTGTCACCTGTCACCTCTCACTGTCACCTGTCACCTGTCACCTGTCACCTGTCACCTGTCACCTGTCAACTGTCACCTGTCACCTGTCACCTGTCACCTGTCACCTGTCACCTGTCACCTGTCACCTGTCACCTGTCACCTGTCACCTGTCAACTGTCACCTGTCACCTGTCACCTGTCACTGTCATCTGTCACCTGTCACCTGTCAACTGTCACCTGTCACCTGTCACCTGTCAACTGTCACTGTCACATGTCACCTGTCACCTGTCACCTGTCACCTGTCACCTGTCAACTGTCACCTGTCACCTGTCACCTGTCACCTGTCACCTGTCACCTGTCACCTGTCACCTGTCACCTGTCACTGTCACCTGTCACCTGTCACCTGTCACCTGTCACCTGTCACCTGTCACCTGTCAACTGTCAACTGTCACCTGTCACCTGTCACCTGTCACCTGTCACCTGTCACCTGTCACCTGTCACCTGTCACCTGTCACCTGTCACCTGTCACCTGTCACCTGTCAACTGTCACCTGTCACCTGTCACCTGTCACCTGTCACTGTCACCTGTCACCTATCACCTGTCACCTGTCACCTGTCACCTGTCACCTGTCACCTGTCACCTGTCACCTGTCACCTGTCACCTGTCACCTGCCACCTGTCACCTGTCACCTGTCACCTGTCACCTGTCACCTGTCACCTGTCAACTGTCACCTGTCATCTGTCACCTGTCACCTGTCAACTGTCACCTGTCACCTGTCACCTGTCACCTGTCACCTGTCACCTGTCACCTGTCACCTGTCACCTGTCACCTGTCACCTGTCACCTGTCACCTGTCACCTGTCAACTGTCACCTGTCACCTGTCACCTGTCACCTGTCACTGTCATCTGTCACCTGTCACCTGTCAACTGTCACCTGTCACCTGTCACCTGTCAACTGTCACTGTCACATGTCACCTGTCACCTGTCACCTGTCACCTGTCACCTGTCACCTGTCAACTGTCACCTGTCACCTGTCACCTGTCACCTGTCACCTGTCACCTGTCACCTGTCAACTGTCACCTGTCACCTGTCACCTGTCACCTGTCACCTGTCACCTGTCACCTGTCACCTGTCACCTGTCACCTGTCAACTGTCAACTGTCACCTGTCACCTGTCACCTGTCACCTGTCACCTGTCACCTGTCACCTGTCACCTGTCACCTGTCACCTGTCACCTGTCACCTGTCAACTGTCACCTGTCACCTGTCACCTGTCACCTGTCACTGTCACCTGTCACCTGTCACCTGTCACCTGTCACCTGTCACCTGTCACCTGTCACCTGTCACCTGTCACCTGTCACCTGTCACCTGTCACCTGTCAACTTTCACCTGTCACCTGTCACCTGTCACCTGTCACTGTCACCTGTCACCTGTCACCTGTCACCTGTCACCTGTCACCTGTCAACTGTCACCTGTCATCTGTCACCTGTCACCTGTCAACTGTCACCTGTCACCTGTCACCTGTCAATTGTCACCTGTCACCTGTCACCTGTCACCTGTCACCTGTCACCTGTCACCTGTCACCTGTCACCTGTCACCTGTCACCTGTCACCTGTCACCTGTCACCTGTCACCTGTCACCTGTCACCTGTCACCTGTCACCTGTCACCTGTCACCTGTCACCTGTCACCTGTCACCTGTCACCTGTCACTGTCATCTGTCACCTGTCACCTGTCAACTGTCACCTGTCACCTGTCACCTGTCAACTGTCACTGTCACATGTCACCAGTCACCTGTCACCTGTCACCTGTCACCTGTCACCTGTCAACTGTCACCTGTCACCTGTCACCTGTCACCTGTCACCTGTCACCTGTCACCTGTCAACTGTCACCTGTCACCTGTCACCTGTCACCTGTCACCTGTCACCTGTCACCTGTCACCTGTCACCTGTCACCTGTCACCTGTCACCTGTCACCTGTCAACTGTCACCTGTCACATGTCACTTGTCGCTGTCATCTGTCATCTGTCACCTGTCACCTGTCAACTGTCACCTGTCACCTGTCACCTGTCACCTGTCACCTGTCACCTGTCACCTGTCACTGTCACCTGTCACCTGTCAACTGTCACCTGTCACCTGTCACCTGTCAACTGTCACTGTCACATGTCACCTGTCACCTGTCACCTGTCACCTGTCACCTGTCAACTGTCACCTGTCACCTGTCACCTGTCACCTGTCACCTGTCACCTGTCAACTGTCACCTGTCACCTGTCACTGTCACCTGTCACTGTCATCTGTCACCTGTCACCTGTCACCTGTCACCTGTCACCTGTCACCTGTCACCTGTCACCTGTCACCTGTCAACTGTCACCTGTCACATGTCACATGTCACCTGTCACTGTCATCTGTCACCTGTCAACTGTCACCTGTCACCTGTCACCTGTCACCTGTCACCTTTCACCTGTCACCTGTCACCTGTCACCTGTCACCTGTCACCTGTCACCTTTCACCTGTCACCTGTCACCTGTCACTTGTCACCTGTCACCTGTCACCTGTCACCTGTCACCTGTCACCTGTCACCTGTCACCTGTCACCTGTCACCTGTCACCTGTCACCTGTCACCTGTCACCTGTCACCTGTCACCTGTCACCTGTCACCTGTCACCTTTCACCTGTCACCTGTCACCTGTCACCTGTCACCTGTCACCTGTCACCTGTCACCTGTCACCTGTCACCTGCCACCTGTCACCTGTCACCTGTCACCTGTCAACTGTCACCTGTCACCTGTCACCTGTCACCTGTCACTGTCACCTGTCACCTGTCACCTGTCAACTGTCACCTGTCACCTGTCACCTGTCACTGTCACCTGTCACCTGTCACCTGTCACCTGTCACCTGTCACCTGTCACCTGTCACCTGTCACCTGTCACTGTCACCTGTCACCTGTCACCTGTCACCTGTCAACTGTGCCCTATCACATGTCACTTGTCACTGTCATCTGTCACCTGTCAACTGTCACCTGTCACATGTCACTTGTCACTGTCATCTGTCACCTGTCACTTGTCAACTGTCAACTGTCACCTGTCACCTGTCACCTGTCACCTGTCACCTGTCACCTTTCACCTGTCACCTGTCACTGTCATCTGTCACCTGTCACCTGTCACCTGTCACCTGTCACCTGTCACCTGTCACCTGTCACCTGTCACCTGTCAACTGTCAACTGTCACCTGTCACCTGTCACCTGTCACCTGTCACCTTTCACCTGTCACCTGTCACCTGTCACCTGTCACCTGTCACCTGTCAACTGTCACCTGTCACATGTCACCTGTCACTGTCATCTGTCACCTGTCACCTGTCAACTGTCACCTGTCACCTGTCACCTGTCACCTGTCACCTGTCACCTGTCAACTGTCACCTGTCACCTGTCACCTGTCACCTGTCACCTGTCACTGTCATCTGTCACCTGTCACCTGTCACCTGTCACCTGTCACCTGTCACCTGTCACCTGTCACCTGTCACCTGTCACCTGTCAACTGTCACCTGTCACATGTCACATGTCACCTGTCACTGTCATCTGTCACCTGTCACCTGTCACATGTCACCTGTCACTGTCATCTGTCACCTGTCACCTGTCAATTGTCACCTGTCACCTGTCACCTGTCACCTGTCACCTGTCACCTGTCAACTGTCACCTGTCACCTGTCACCTGTCACTGTCACCTGTCACTGTCATCTGTCACCTGTCACCTGTCACCTGTCACCTGTCACCTGTCACCTGTCACCTGTCACCTGTCACCTGTCAACTGTCACCTGTCACATGTCACATGTCACCTGTCACTGTCATCTGTCACCTGTCACCTGTCACCTGTCAACTGTCACCTGTCACCTGTCACCTGTCACCTGTCACCTGTCACCTGTCACCTGTCACCTTTCACCTGTCACCTGTCACCTGTCACCTGTCACCTGTCACCTGTCACCTTTCACCTGTCACCTGTCACCTGTCACCTGTCACCTGTCACCTGTCACCTGTCACCTGTCAACTGTCACCTGTCACCTGTCACCTGTCACCTGTCACTGTCACCTGTCACCTGTCACCTGTCACCTGTCACCTGTCACCTGTCACCTGTCACCTGTCAACTGTCAACTGTCACCTGTCACCTGTCACCTGTCACCTGTCAACTGTCACCTGTCACATGTCACTTGTCGCTGTCATCTGTCATCTGTCACCTGTCACCTGTCAACTGTCACCTGTCACCTGTCACCTGTCACCTGTCACCTGTCACCTGTCACCTGTCAACTGTCAACTGTCACCTGTCACCTGTCACCTGTCACCTGTCAACTGTCACCTGTCACATGTCACCTGTCACTGTCATCTGTCACCTGTCACCTGTCAACTGTCACCTGTCACCTGTCACCTGTCAACTGTCACTGTCACATGTCACCTGTCACCTGTCACCTGTCACCTGTCACCTGTCAACTGTCACCTGTCACCTGTCACCTGTCAACTGTCACCTGTCACCTGTCACCTGTCACTGTCATCTGTCACCTGTCACCTGTCAACTGTCACCTGTCACCTGTCACCTGTCAACTGTCACTGTCACATGTCACCTGTCACCTGTCACCTGTCACCTGTCACCTGTCAACTGTCACCTGTCACCTGTCACCTGTCACCTGTCACCTGTCACCTGTCACCTGTCACCTGTCACCTGTCACTGTCACCTGTCACCTGTCACCTGTCACCTGTCACCTGTCACCTGTCACCTGTCAACTGTCAACTGTCACCTGTCACCTGTCACCTGTCACCTGTCACCTGTCACCTGTCACCTGTCACCTGTCACCTGTCACCTGTCACCTGTCACCTGTCAACTGTCACCTGTCACCTGTCACCTGTCACCTGTCACTGTCACCTGTCACCTGTCACCTGTCACCTGTCACCTGTCACCTGTCACCTGTCACCTGTCACCTGTCACCTGTCACCTGTCACCTGTCACCTGTCACCTGTCACCTGTCACCTGTCACCTGTCACCTGTCACCTGTCACCTGTCACCTGTCACCTGTCAACTGTCACCTGTCATCTGTCACCTGTCACCTGTCAACTGTCACCTGTCACCTGTCACCTGTCACCTGTCACCTGTCACCTGTCACCTGTCACCTGTCACCTGTCACCTGTCACCTGTCAACTGTCACCTGTCACCTGTCACCTGTCACTGTCATCTGTCACCTGTCACCTGTCAACTGTCACCTGTCACCTGTCACCTGTCACCTGTCACCTGTCACCTGTCACCTGTCACCTGTCACCTGTCACCTGTCACCTGTCACCTGTCACCTGTCACCTGTCAACTGTCACCTGTCACCTGTCACCTGTCACTGTCATCTGTCACCTGTCACCTGTCAACTGTCACCTGTCACCTGTCACCTGTCAACTGTCACTGTAACATGTCACCTGTCACCTGTCACCTGTCACCTGTCACCTGTCAACTGTCACCTGTCACCTGTCACCTGTCACCTGTCACCTGTCACCTGTCACCTGTCACCTGTCACCTGTCAACTGTCACCTGTCACATGTCACATGTCACCTGTCACTGTCATCTGTCACCTGTCAACTGTCACCTGTCACCTGTCACCTGTCACCTGTCACCTTTCACCTGTCACCTGTCACCTGTCACCTGTCACCTGTCACCTGTCACCTTTCACCTGTCACCTGTCACCTGTCACCTGTCACCTGTCACCTGTCACCTGTCACCTGTCACCTGTCACCTGTCACCTGTAACCTGTCACCTGTCACCTGTCACCTGTCACCTGTCACCTGTCACCTGTCACCTGTCACCTGTCACCTGTCACCTTTCACCTGTCACCTGTCACCTGTCACCTGTCACCTGTCACCTGTCACCTGTCACCTGTCACCTGTCACCTGTCACCTGCCACCTGTCACCTGTCACCTGTCACCTGTCAACTGTCACCTGTCACCTGTCACCTGTCACCTGTCACTGTCACCTGTCACCTGTCAACTGTCACCTGTCACCTGTCACCTGTCACTGTCACCTGTCACCTGTCACCTGTCACCTGTCACCTGTCACCTGTCACCTGTCACTGTCACCTGTCACCTGTCACCTGTCACCTGTCAACTGTGCCCTGTCACATGTCACTTGTCACTGTCATCTGTCACCTGTCAACTGTCAACTGTCACCTGTCACATGTCACTGTCATCTGTCACCTGTCACTTGTCAACTGTCAACTGTCACCTGTCACCTGTCACCTGTCACCTGTCACCTTTCACCTGTCACCTGTCACTGTCATCTGTCACCTGTCACCTGTCACCTGTCACCTGTCACCTGTCACCTGTCACCTGTCAACTGTCAACTGTCACCTGTCACCTGTCACCTGTCACCTGTCACCTTTCACCTGTCACCTGTCACCTGTCACCTGTCACCTGTCAACTGTCACCTGTCACATGTCACCTGTCACTGTCATCTGTCACCTGTCACCTGTCAACTGTCACCTGTCACCTGTCACCTGTCACCTGTCACCTGTCACCTGTCAACTGTCACCTGTCACCTGTCACCTGTCACCTGTCACCTGTCACTGTCATCTGTCACCTGTCACCTGTCACCTGTCACCTGTCACCTGTCACCTGTCACCTGTCACCTGTCACCTGTCACCTGTCAACTGTCACCTGTCACATGTCACATGTCACCTGTCACTGTCATCTGTCACCTGTCACCTGTCACATGTCACCTGTCACTGTCATCTGTCACCTGTCACCTGTCAATTGTCACCTGTCACCTGTCACCTGTCACCTGTCACCTGTCACCTGTCACCTGTCACCTGTCACCTGTCACCTGTCACCTGTCACCTGTCACCTGTCAACTGTCAACTGTCACCTGTCAACTGTCACCTGTCACCTGTCACCTTTCACCTGTCACCTGTCACCTGTCACCTGTCACCTGTCACCTGTCACCTGTCACCTGTCACCTGTCACCTGTCACCTGTCACCTGTCACCTGTCACCTGTCAACTGTCACCTGTCACCTGTCACCTGTCACTGTCACCTGTCACCTGTCACCTGTCACCTGTCAACTGTCACCTGTCACCTGTCAATTTTCAACTGTCACCTGTCACCTGTCACCTGTCACCTGTCAACTGTCACCTGTCACATGTCACTTGTCGCTGTCATCTGTCATCTGTCACCTGTCACCTGTCAACTGTCACCTGTCACCTGTCACCTGTCACCTGTCACCTGTCACCTGTCACCTGTCACCTGTCAACTGTCAACTGTCACCCGTCACCTGTCACCTGTCAACTGTCACCTGTCACATGTCACCTGTCACTGTCATCTGTCACCTGTCACCTGTCAACTGTCACCTGTCACCTGTCACCTGTCAACTGTCACTGTCACATGTCACCTGTCACCTGTCACCTGTCACCTGTCACCTGTCACCTGTCAACTGTCACCTGTCACCTGTCACCTGTCACCTGTCACCTGTCACCTGTCACCTGTCACCTGTCACCTGTCACTGTCACCTGTCACCTGTCACCTGTCACCTGTCACCTGTCACCTGTCACCTGTCACCTGTCAACTGTCAACTGTCACCTGTCACCTGTCACCTGTCACCTGTCAACTGTCACCTGTCACATGTCACTTGTCGCTGTCATCTGTCATCTGTCACCTGTCACCTGTCAACTGTCACCTGTCACCTGTCACCTGTCACCTGTCACCTGTCACCTGTCACCTGTCACCTGTCACCTGTCACCTGTCACCTGTCACCTGTCAACTGTCACCTGTCACATGTCACTTGTCGCTGTCATCTGTCATCTGTCACCTGTCACCTGTCAACTGTCACCTGTCACCTGTCACCTGTCACCTGTCACCTGTCACCTGTCACCTGTCACCTGTCACCTGTCACCTGTCACCTGTCAACTGTCAACTGTCACCTGTCACCTGTCACCTGTCACCTGTCACCTGTCACCTTTCACCTGTCACCTGTCACCTGTCACCTGTCACCTGTCACCTGTCACCTGTCACCTGTCACCTGTCACCTGTCACCTGTCACCTGTCACCTGTCACCTCTCAACTGTCACCTGTCACCTGTCACCTGTCACCTGTCACTGTCACCTGTCACCTGTCACCTGTCACCTGTCACCTGTCAACTGTCACCTGTCACATGTCACCTGTCACCTGTCACCTGTCACCTGTCAACTGTCAACTGTCACCTGTCACCTGTCACCTGTCACCTGTCACCTGTCACCTGTCAACTGTCACCTGTCACCTGTCACCTGTCACTGTCACCTGTCACCTGTCACCTGTCACCTGTCACCTGTCACCTGTCAACTGTCCCCTGTCACATGTCACTTGTCACTGTCATCTGTCACCTGTCAACTGTCACCTCTCACATGTCACTTGTCACTGTCATCTGTCACCTGTCACTTGTCAACTGTCAACTGTCACCTGTCACCTGTCACCTGTCACCTGTCACCTGTCACCTTTCACCTGTCACCTGTCAACTGTCACCTGTCACCTGTCACCTGTCACCTGTCACCTGTCACCTTTCACCTTTCACCTGTCACCTGTCACCTGTCACCTGTCACCTGTCACCTGTCACCTGTCACCTGTCACCTGTCACCTGTCACCTGTCACCTGTCACCTGTCACCTGTCACCTGTAAACTGTCAACTGTCACCTGTCACCTGTCACCTGTCACCTGTCACTGTCACCTGTCACCTGTCACCTGTCACCTGTCACCTGTCAACTGTCACTGTCACATGTCACCTGTCACCTGTCACCTGTCACCTGTCACCTGTCAACTGTCACCTGTCACCTGTCACCTGTCACCTGTCACCTGTCACCTGTCACCTGTCAACTGTCACCTGTCACCTGTCCCCTGTCACTGTCACCTGTCACCTGTCACCTGTCACCTGTCAACTGTGCCCTGTCACATGTCACTTGTCACTGTCATCTGTCACCTGTCAACTGTCACCTGTCACATGTCACTTGTCACTGTCATCTGTCACCTGTCACTTGTCAACTGTCAACTGTCACCTGTCACCTGTCACCTGTCACCTGTCACCTTTCACCTGTCACCTGTCACTGTCATCTGTCACCTGTCACCTGTCACCTGTCACCTGTCACCTGTCACCTGTCACCTGTCACCTGTCACCTGTCACCTGTCACCTGTCACCTGTCAACTGTCAACTGTCACCTGTCACCTGTCACCTGTCACCTGTCACCTTTCACCTGTCACCTGTCACCTGTCACCTGTCACCTGTCACCTGTCAACTGTCACCTGTCACATGTCACCTGTCACTGTCATCTGTCACCTGTCACCTGTCAACTGTCACCTGTCACCTGTCACCTGTCACCTGTCACCTGTCAACTGTCACCTGTCACCTGTCACCTGTCACCTGTCACCTGTCTCCTGTCACTGTCATCTGTCACCTGTCACCTGTCACCTGTCACCTGTCACCTGTCACCTGTCACCTGTCACCTGTCACCTGTCACCTGTCACCTGTCACCTGTCACCTGTCACCTGTCAACTGTCACCTGTCACATGTCACATGTCACCTGTCACTGTCATCTGTCACCTGTCACCTGTCACCTGTCAACTGTCACCTGTCACCTGTCACCTGTCACCTGTCACCTGTCACCTGTCACCTGTCAACTGTCACCTGTCACCTGTCCCCTGTCACTGTCACCTGTCACCTGTCACCTGTCACCTGTCAACTGTGCCCTGTCACATGTCACTTGTCACTGTCATCTGTCACCTGTCAACTGTCACCTGTCACATGTCACTTGTCACTGTCATCTGTCACCTGTCACTTGTCAACTGTCAACTGTCACCTGTCACCTGTCACCTGTCACCTGTCACCTTTCACCTGTCACCTGTCACTGTCATCTGTCACCTGTCACCTGTCACCTGTCACCTGTCACCTGTCACCTGTCACCTGTCACCTGTCACCTGTCACCTGTCAACTGTCAACTGTCACCTGTCACCTGTCACCTGTCACCTGTCACCTTTCACCTGTCACCTGTCACCTGTCACCTGTCACCTGTCACCTGTCAACTGTCACCTGTCACATGTCACCTGTCACTGTCATCTGTCACCTGTCACCTGTCAACTGTCACCTGTCACCTGTCACCTGTCACCTGTCACCTGTCAACTGTCACCTGTCACCTGTCACCTGTCACCTGTCACCTGTCACCTGTCACTGTCATCTGTCACCTGTCACCTGTCACCTGTCACCTGTCACCTGTCACCTGTCACCTGTCACCTGTCACCTGTCACCTGTCAACTGTCAACTGTCACCTGTCACCTGTCACCTGTCAACTGTCACCTGTCACATGTCACCTGTCACTGTCATCTGTCACCTGTCACCTGTCAACTGTCACCTGTCACCTGTCACCTGTCAACTGTCACTGTCACATGTCACCTGTCACCTGTCACCTGTCACCTGTCACCTGTCACCTGTCAACTGTCACCTGTCACCTGTCACCTGTCACCTGTCACCTGTCACCTGTCACCTGTCACCTGTCACCTGTCACCTGTCACTGTCACCTGTCACCTGTCACCTGTCACCTGTCACCTGTCACCTGTCACCTGTCACCTGTCAACTGTCAACTGTCACCTGTCACCTGTCACCTGTCACCTGTCAACTGTCACCTGTCACATGTCACTTGTCGCTGTCATCTGTCATCTGTCACCTGTCACCTGTCAACTGTCACCTGTCACCTGTCACCTGTCACCTGTCACCTGTCACCTGTCACCTGTCACCTGTCACCTGTCACCTGTCAACTGTCACCTGTCACATGTCACTTGTCGCTGTCATCTGTCATCTGTCACCTGTCACCTGTCAACTGTCACCTGTCACCTGTCACCTGTCACCTGTCACCTGTCACCTGTCACCTGTCACCTGTCACCTGTCACCTGTCACCTGTCACCTGTCAACTGTCAACTGTCACCTGTCACCTGTCACCTGTCACCTGTCACCTGTCAGCTTTCACCTGTCACCTGTCACCTGTCACCTGTCACCTGTCACCTGTCACCTGTCACCTGTCACCTGTCACCTGTCACCTGTCACCTGTCACCTGTCACCTGTCACCTGTCAACTGTCACCTGTCACCTGTCACCTGTCACCTGTCACTGTCACCTGTCACCTGTCACCTGTCACCTGTCACCTGTCAACTGTCACCTGTCACATGTCACCTGTCACCTGTCACCTGTCACCTGTCAACTGTCAACTGTCACCTGTCACCTGTCACCTGTCACCTGTCACCTGTCACCTGTCAACTGTCACCTGTCACCTGTCACCTGTCACTGTCACCTGTCACCTGTCACCTGTCACCTGTCACCTGTCAACTGTCCCCTGTCACATGTCACTTGTCACTGTCATCTGTCACCTGTCAACTGTCACCTCTCACATGTCACTTGTCACTGTCATCTGTCACCTGTCACTTGTCAACTGTCAACTGTCACCTGTCACCTGTCACCTGTCACCTGTCACCTGTCACCTTTCACCTGTCACCTGTCAACTGTCACCTGTCACCTGTCACCTGTCACCTGTCACCTGTCACCTTTCACCTTTCACCTGTCACCTGTCACCTGTCACCTGTCACCTGTCACCTGTCACCTGTCACCTGTCACCTGTCACCTGTCACCTGTCACCTGTCACCTGTCACCTGTCACCTGTCACCTGTCACCTGTAAACTGTCAACTGTCACCTGTCACCTGTCACCTGTCACCTGTCACTGTCACCTGTCACCTGTCACCTGTCACCTGTCACCTGTCAACTGTCACTGTGACATGTCACCTGTCACCTGTCACCTGTCACCTGTCACCTGTCAACTGTCACCTGTCACCTGTCACCTGTCACCTGTCACCTGTCACCTGTCACCTGTCAACTGTCACCTGTCACCTGTCCCCTGTCACTGTCACCTGTCACCTGTCACCTGTCACCTGTCAACTGTCACTGTGACATGTCACCTGTCACCTGTCACCTGTCACCTGTCACCTGTCAACTGTCACCTGTCACCTGTCCCCTGTCACTGTCACCTGTCACCTGTCACCTGTCACCTGTCAACTGTGCCCTGTCACATGTCACTTGTCACTGTCATCTGTCACCTGTCAACTGTCACCTGTCACATGTCACTTGTCACTGTCATCTGTCACCTGTCACTTGTCAACTGTCAACTGTCACCTGTCACCTGTCACCTGTCACCTGTCACCTTTCACCTGTCACCTGTCACCTGTCACTGTCATCTGTCACCTGTCACCTGTCACCTGTCACCTGTCACCTGTCACCTGTCACCTGTCACCTGTCACCTGTCACCTGTCAACTGTCAACTGTCACCTGTCACCTGTCACCTGTCACCTGTCACCTTTCACCTGTCACCTGTCACCTGTCACCTGTCACCTGTCACCTGTCAACTGTCACCTGTCACATGTCACCTGTCACTGTCATCTGTCACCTGTCACCTGTCAACTGTCACCTGTCACCTGTCACCTGTCACCTGTCACCTGTCAACTGTCACCTGTCACCTGTCACCTGTCACCTGTCACCTGTCACCTGTCACTGTCATCTGTCACCTGTCACCTGTCACCTGTCACCTGTCACCTGTCACCTGTCACCTGTCACCTGTCACCTGTCACCTGTCACCTGTCACCTGTCACCTGTCACCTGTCACCTGTCAACTGTCACCTGTCACATGTCACATGTCACCTGTCACTGTCATCTGTCACCTGTCACCTGTCACATGTCACCTGCCACTGTCATCTGTCACCTGTCACCTGTCAACTGTCACCTGTCACCTGTCACCTGTCACCTGTCACCTGTCACCTGTCACTTGTCAACTGTCACCTGTCACCTGTCACTGTCACCTGTCACTGTCATCTGTCACCTGTCACCTGTCACCTGTCACCTGTCACCTGTCACCTGTCACCTGTCACCTGTCACCTGTCAACTGTCACCTGTCACATGTCACATGTCACCTGTCACTGTCATCTGTCACCTGTCACCTGTCAACTGTCACCTGTCACCTGTCACCTGTCACCTGTCACCTGTCACCTTTCACCTGTCACCTGTCACCTGTCACCTGTCACCTGTCACCTGTCACCTTTCACCTGTCACCTGTCACCTGTCACCTGTCACCTGTCACCTGTCACCTGTCACCTGTCACCTGTCACCTGTCACCTGTCACCTGTCACCTGTCACCTGTCACCTGTCACCTGTCACCTGTCACCTGTCACCTGTCACCTGTCACCTGTCACCTGTCACCTGTCACCTGTCACCTGTCACCTGTCACCTGTCACCTGTCAACTGTCACCTGTCACCTGTCACCTGTCACCTGTCACTGTCACCTGTCACCTGTCACCTGTCAACTGTCCCCTGTCACATGTCACTTGTCACTGTCATTTGTCACCTGTCAACTGTCACCTGTCACATGTCACCTGTCACTGTCATCTGTCACCTGTCACTTGTCAACCGTCACATGTCACCTATCACCTGTCACCTGTCACCTGTCACCTGTCACCTGTCACCTGTCACCTGTCACTGTCACCTGTCACCTGTCACCTGTCACCTGTCACCTGTCAACTGTCCCCTGTCACATGTCACTTGTCACTGTCATCTGTCACCTGTCAACTGTCACCTGTCACATGTCACTTGTCACTGTCATCTGTCACCTGTCACTTGTCAACTGTCAACTGTCACCTGTCACCTGTCACCTGTCACCTGTCACCTTTCACCTGTCACCTGTCACTGTCATCTGTCAACTGTCACCTGTCACCTGTCACCTGTCACCTGTCACCTGTCACCTGTCACCTGTCAACTGTCACCTGTCATCTGTCACCTGTCACCTGTCAACTGTCACCTGTCACCTGTCACCTGTCACCTGTCACCTGTCACCTGTCACCTGTCACCTGTCACCTGTCACCTGTCACCTGTCACCTGTCACCTGTCACCTGTCACCTGTCAACTGTCACCTGTCACATGTCACATGTCACTGTCATCTGTCACCTGTCACCTGTCAACTGTCACCTGTCACCTGTCACCTGTCACCTGTCAACTGTCACTGTCACATGTCACCTGTCACCTGTCACCTGTCACCTGTCAACTGTCACCTGTCACCTGTCACCTGTCACCTGTCACCTGTCACCTGTCACCTGTCAACTGTCACCTGTCATCTGTCACCTGTCACCTGTCAACTGTCACCTGTCACCTGTCACCTGTCACCTGTCACCTGTCACCTGTCACCTGTCACCTGTCAACTGTCAACTGTCACCTGTCACCTGTCACCTGTCAACTGTCACCTGTCACATGTCACCTGTCACTGTCATCTGTCACCTGTCACCTGTCAACTGTCACCTGTCAGCTGTCACCTGTCAACTGTCACTGTCACATGTCACCTGTCACCTGTCACCTGTCACCTGTCACCTGTCAACTGTCACCTGTCACCTGTCACCTGTCACCTGTCACCTGTCACCTGTCACCTGTCACCTGTCACCTGTCACTGTCACCTGTCACCTGTCACCTGTCACCTGTCACCTGTCACCTGTCACCTGTCACCTGTCACCTGTCAACTGTCAACTGTCACTTGTCACCTGTCACCTGTCACCTGTCAACTGTCACCTGTCACATGTCACTTGTCGCTGTCATCTGTCATCTGTCACCTGTCACCTGTCAACTGTCACCTGTCACCTGTCACCTGTCACCTGTCACCTGTCACCTGTCACCTGTCACCTGTCACCTGTCAACTGTCACCTGTCACATGTCACTTGTCGCTGTCATCTGTCATCTGTCACCTGTCACCTGTCAACTGTCACCTGTCACCTGTCACCTGTCACCTGACACCTGTCACCTGTCACCTGTCACCTGTCACCTGTCACCTGTCACCTGTCACCTGTCACCTGTCAACTGTCAACTGTCACCTGTCACCTGTCACCTGTCACCTGTCACCTGTCACCTTTCACCTGTCACCTGTCACCTGTCACCTGTCACCTGTCACCTGTCACCTGTCACCTGTCACCTGTCACCTGTCACCTGTCACCTGTCACCTGTCACCTGTCAACTGTCACCTGTCACCTGTCACCTGTCACCTGTCACTGTCACCTGTCACCTGTCACCTGTCACCTGTCACCTGTCAACTGTCACCTGTCACCTGTCACCTGTCACCTGTCACCTGTCACCTGTCACCTGTCAACTGTCACCTGTCACCTGTCACCTGTCACTGTCACCTGTCACCTGTCACCTGTCACCTGTCACCTGTCAACTGTCACCTGTCACATGTCACTTGTCACTGTCATCTGTCACCTGTCAACTGTCACCTGTCACATGTCACTTGTCACTGTCATCTGTCACCTGTCACTTGTCAACTGTCAACTGTCACCTGTCACCTGTCACCTGTCACCTGTCACCTTTCACTTGTCACCTGTCAACTGTCACCTGTCACCTGTCACCTGTCACCTGTCACCTGTCACCTTTCACCTGTCACCTGTCACCTGTCACCTGTCACCTGTCACCTGTCACCTGTCACCTGTCAACTGTCAACTGTCACCTGTCACCTGTCACCTGTCACCTGTCACCTGTCACCTGTCAACTGTCACCTGTCACCTGTCACCTGTCACTGTCACCTGTCACCTGTCACCTGTCACCTGTCACCTGTCAACTGTCCCCTGTCACATGTCACTTGTCACTGTCATCTGTCACCTGTCAACTGTCACCTCTCACATGTCACTTGTCACTGTCATCTGTCACCTGTCACTTGTCAACTGTCAACTGTCACCTGTCACCTGTCGCCTGTCACCTGTCACCTGTCACCTTTCACCTGTCACCTGTCACCTGTCACCTGTCACCTGTCACCTGTCACCTGTCACCTGTCACCTGTCACCTGTCACCTGTCACCTGTCAACTGTCAACTGTCACCTGTCACCTGTCACCTGTCACCTGTCACTGTCACCTGTCACCTGTCACCTGTCACCTGTCACCTGTCAACTGTCACTGTCACATGTCACCTGTCACCTGTCACCTGTCACCTGTCACCTGTCAACTGTCACCTGTCACCTGTCACCTGTCACCTGTCACCTGTCACCTGTCACCTGTCAACTGTCACCTGTCACCTGTCACCTGTCACCTGTCACTGTCACCTGTCACCTGTCACCTGTCACCTGTCACCTGTCAACTGTCCCCTGTCACATGTCACTTGTCACTGTCATCTGTCACCTGTCAACTGTCACCTGTCACATGTCACTTGTCACTGTCATCTGTCACCTGTCACTTGTCAACTGTCAACTGTCACCTGTCACCTGTCACCTTTCACCTGTCACCTGTCACTGTCATCTGTCACCTGTCACCTGTCACCTGTCACCTGTCACCTGTCACCTGTCACCTGTCACCTGTCACCTGTCAACTGTCAACTGTCACCTGTCACCTGTCACCTGTCAACTGTCACCTGTCACATGTCACCTGTCACTGTCATCTGTCACCTGTCACCTGTCAACTGTCACCTGTCACCTGTCACCTGTCACCTGTCACCTGTCACCTGTCAACTGTCAACTGTCCCCTGTCACATGTCACTTGTCACTGTCATCTGTCACCTGTCAACTGTCACCTCTCACATGTCACTTGTCACTGTCATCTGTCACCTGTCACTTGTCAACTGTCAACTGTCACCTGTCACCTGTCACCTGTCACCTTTCACCTGTCACCTGTCACTGTCATCTGTCACCTGTCACCTTTCACCTGTCACCTGTCACCTGTCACCTGTCACCTGTCAACTGTCACCTGTCACATGTCACCTGTCACTGTCATCTGTCACCTGTCACCTGTCAACTGTCACCTGTCACCTGTCACCTGTCACCTGTCACCTGTCACCTGTCAACTGTCACCTGTCACCTGTCACCTGTCACCTGTCACCTGTCACTGTCATCTATCACCTGTCACCTGTCACCTGTCACCTGTCACCTGTCACCTGTCACCTGTCACCTGTCACCTGTCACCTGTCAACTGTCACCTGTCACATGTCACCTGTCACTGTCATCTGTCACCTGTCACCTGTCACATGTCACCTGTCACTGTCGTCTGTCACCTGTCACCTGTCAACTGTCACCTGTCACCTGTCACCTGTCACCTGTCACCTGTCAACTGTCACCTGTCACCTGTCACCTGTCACTGTCACCTGTCACTGTCATCTGTCACCTGTCACCTGTCACCTGTCACCTGTCACCTGTCACCTGTCACCTGTCACCTGTCACCTGTCAACTGTCACCTGTCACATGTCACATGTCACATGTCACCTGTCACTGTCATCTGTCACCTGTCACCTGTCAACTGTCACCTGTCACCTGTCACCTGTCACCTGTCACCTGTCACCTTTCACCTGTCACCTGTCACCTGTCACCTGTCACCTGTCACCTGTCACCTGTCACCTTTCACCTGTCACCTGTCACCTGTCACCTGTCACCTGTCACCTGTCACCTGTCACCTGTCACCTGTCACCTGTCACCTGTCACCTGTCACCTGTCACCTGTCACCTGTCACCTGTCACCTGTCACCTGTCACCTTTCACCTGTCACCTGTCACCTGTCACCTGTCACCTGTCACCTGTCACCTGTCACCTGTCACCTGTCACGTGTCACCTGTCACCTGTCACCTGTCACCTGTCACCTGTCACCTGTCACCTGTCAACTGTCACCTGTCACCTGTCACCTGTCACCTGTCACTGTCACCTGTCACCTGTCACCTGTCAACTGTCCCCTGTCACATGTCACTTGTCACTGTCATCTGTCACCTGTCAACTGTCACCTGTCACATGTCACCTGTCACTGTCATCTGTCACCTGTCACTTGTCAACCGTCACATGTCACCTATCACCTGTCACCTGTCACCTGTCACCTGTCACCTGTCACCTGTCACCTGTCACTGTCACCTGTCACCTGTCACCTGTCACCTGTCACCTGTCAACTGTCCCCTGTCACATGTCACTTGTCACTGTCATCTGTCACCTGTCAACTGTCACCTGTCACATGTCACTTGTCACTGTCATCTGTCACCTGTCACTTGTCAACTGTCAACTGTCACCTGTCACCTGTCACCTGTCACCTGTCACCTTTCACCTGTCACCTGTCACTGTCATCTGTCAACTGTCACCTGTCACCTGTGACCTGTCACCTGTCACCTGTCACCTGTCACCTGTCACCTGTCAACTGTCAACTGTCATCTGTCACCTGTCACCTGTCACCCTTCACCTTTCACCTGTCACCTGTCACCTGTCACCTGTCACCTGTCACCTTTCACCTGTCACCTGTCACCTGTCACCTGTCACCTGTCACCTGTCACCTGTCACCTGTCACCTGTCAACTCTCACCTGTCACATGTCACCTGTCACTGTCATCTGTCACCTGTCACCTGTCACCTGTCACCTGTCACCTGTCACCTGTCACATGTCACCTGTCACCTGTCACCTGTCAACTGTCACCTGTCACATGTCACCTGTCACTGTCATCTGTCACCTGTCACCTGTCAACTGTCACCTGTCACCTGTCACCTGTCACCTGTCAACTGTCACTGTCACATGTCACCTGTCACCTGTCACCTGTCACCTGTCACCTGTCAACTGTCACCTGTCACCTGTCACCTGTCACCTGTCACCTGTCACCTGTCACCTGTCACCTGTCAACTGTCACCTGTCATCTGTCACCTGTCAACTGTCACCTGTTACCTGTCACCTGTCACCTGTCACCTGTCACCTGTCACCTGTCAACTGTCAACTGTCACCTGTCACCTGTCACCTGTCACCTGTCACCTGTCACCTGTCACCTGTCACCTGTCACCTGTCACTGTCACCTGTCACCTGTCACCTGTCACCTGTCACCTGTCACCTGTCACCTGTCACCTCTCAACTGTCAACTGTCACCTGTCACCTGTCACCTGTCACCTGTCACCTGCCAACTGTCACCTGTCACATGTCACTTGTCGCTGTCATCTGTCATCTGTCACCTGTCACCTGTCAACTGTCACCTGTCACCTGTCACCTGTCACCTGTCACCTGTCACCTGTCACCTGTCACCTGTCACCTGTCACCTGTCACCTGTCACCTGTCAACTGTCAACTGTCACCTGTCACCTGTCACCTGTCACCTGTCACCTGTCACCTTTCACCTGTCACCTGTCACCTGTCACCTGTCACCTGTCACCTGTCACCTGTCACCTGTCACCTGTCACCTGTCACCTGTCACCTGCCAACTGTCACCTGTCACATGTCACTTGTCGCTGTCATCTGTCATATGTCACCTGTCACCTGTCAACTGTCACCTGTCACCTGTCACCTGACACCTGTCACCTGTCACCTGTCACCTGTCACCTGTCACCTGTCACCTGTCACCTGTCACCTGTCAACTGTCAACTGTCACCTGTCACCTGTCACCTGTCACCTGTCACCTGTCACGTTTCACCTGTCACCTGTCACCTGTCACCTGTCACCTGTCACCTGTCACCTGTCACCTGTCACCTGTCACCTGTCACCTGTCACCTGTCACCTGTCACCTGTCACCTGTCACCTGTCAACTGTCACCTGTCACCTGTCACCTGTCACCTGTCACTGTCACCTGTCACCTGTCACCTGTCACCTGTCACCTGTCAACTGTCACCTGTCACCTGTCACCTGTCACCTGTCACCTGTCACCTGTCACCTGTCAACTGTCACCTGTCACCTGTTACCTGTCACTGTCACCTGTCACCTGTCACCTGTCACCTGTCACCTGTCAACTGTCCCCTGTCACATGTCACTTGTCACTGTCATCTGTCACCTGTCAACTGTCACCTGTCACATGTCACTTGTCACTGTCATCTGTCACCTGTCACTTGTCAACTGTCAACTGTCACCTGTCACCTGTCACCTGTCACCTTTCACTTGTCACCTGTCAACTGTCACCTGTCACCTGTCACCTGTCACCTGTCACCTGTCACCTTTCACCTGTCACCTGTCACCTGTCACCTGTCACCTGTCACCTGTCACCTGTCACCTGTCACCTGTCACCTGTCACCTGTCACCTGTCACCTGTCACCTGTCACCTGTCACCTGTCACCTGTCACCTGTCACCTGTCACCTGTCACCTGTCACCTGTCACCTGTCACCTGTCACCTGTCACCTGTCAACTGTCACCTGTCACCTAACACCTGTCACCTGTCACTGTCACCTGTCACCTGTCACCTGTCACCTGTCACCTGTCAACTGTCACTGTCACATGTCACCTGTCACCTGTCACCTGTCACCTGTCACCTGTCAACTGTCACCTGTCACCTGTCACCTGTCACCTGTCACCTGTCACCTGTCACCTGTCAACTGTCACCTGTCACCTGTCACCTGTCACCTGTCACTGTCACCTGTCACCTGTCACCTGTCACCTGTCAACTGTCCCCTGTCACATGTCACTTGTCACTGTCATCTGTCACCTGTCAACTGTCACCTGTCACATGTCACTTGTCACTGTCATCTGTCACCTGTCACTTGTCAACTGTCAACTGTCACCTGTCACCTGTCACCTGTCACCTTTAACCTGTCACCTGTCACTGTCATCTGTCACCTGTCACCTGTCACCTGTCACCTGTCACCTGTCACCTGTCACCTGTCACCTGTCACCTGTCAACTGTCAACTGTCACTTGTCACCTGTCACCTGTCACCTGTCACCTTTCACCTGTCACCTGTCACCTGTCACCTGTCACCTGTCACCTGTCACCTGTCACCTGTCAACTGTCACCTGTCACATGTCACCTGTCACTGTCACCTGTCACCTGTCACCTGTCAACTGTCACCTGTCACATGTCACCTGTCACTGTCATCTGTCACCTGTCACCTGTCAACTGTCACCTGTCACCTGTCACCTGTCAACTGTCACTGTCACATGTCACCTGTCACCTGTCACCTGTCACCTGTCACCTGTCAACTGTCACCTGTCACCTGTCACCTGTCACTTGTCACCTGTCAACTGTCACCTGTCACCTGTCACCTGTCACATGTCACCTATCACCTGTCACCTGTCACCTGTCACCTGTCACCTGTCACCTGTCACCTGTCACTGTCACCTGTCACCTGTCACCTGTCACCTGTCACCTGTCAACTGTCCCCTGTCACATGTCACTTGTCACTGTCATCTGTCACCTGTCAACTGTCACCTGTCACATGTCACTTGTCACTGTCATCTGTCACCTGTCACTTGTCAACTGTCAACTGTCACATGTCACTTGTCACTGTCATCTGTCACCTGTCACTTGTCAACTGTCAACTGTCACCTGTCACCTGTCACCTGTCACCTTTCACTTGTCACCTGTCAACTGTCACCTGTCACCTGTCACCTGTCACCTGTCACCTGTCACCTTTCACCTGTCACCTGTCACCTGTCACCTGTCACCTGTCACCTGTCATCTGTCACCTGTCACCTGTCACCTGTCACCTGTCACCTGTCACCTGTCACCTGTCACCTGTCACCTGTCACCTGTCACCTGTCACCTGTCACCTGTCACCTGTCACCTGTCACCTGTCACCTGTCACCTGTCAACTGTCACCTGTCACCTGTCACCTGTCACCTGTCACTGTCACCTGTCACCTGTCACCTGTCACCTGTCACCTGTCAACTGTCACTGTCACATGTCACCTGTCACCTGTCACCTGTCACCTGTCACCTGTCAACTGTCACCTGTCACCTGTCACCTGTCACCTGTCACCTGTCACCTGTCACCTGTCACCTGTCAACTGTCACCTGTCACCTGTCACCTGTCACCTGTCACTGTCACCTGTCACCTGTCACCTGTCACCTGTCAACTGTCCCCTGTCACATGTCACTTGTCACTGTCATCTGTCACCTGTCAACTGTCACCTGTCACATGTCACTTGTCACTGTCATCTGTCACCTGTCACTTGTCAACTGTCACCTGTCACCTGTCACCTGTCACCTGTCACCTTTCACCTGTCACCTGTCACTGTCATCTGTCACCTGTCACCTGTCACCTGTCACCTGTCACCTGTCACCTGTCACCTGTCACCTGTCACCTGTCAACTGTCAACTGTCACTTGTCACCTGTCACCTGTCACCTGTCACCTTTCACCTGTCACCTGTCACCTGTCACCTGTCACCTGTCACCTGTCACCTGTCACCTGTCAACTGTCACCTGTCACATGTCACCTGTCACTGTCACCTGTCACCTGTCACCTGTCAACTGTCACCTGTCACATGTCACCTGTCACTGTCATCTGTCACCTGTCACCTGTCAACTGTCACCTGTCACCTGTCACCTGTCAACTGTCACTGTCACATGTCACCTGTCACCTGTCACCTGTCACCTGTCACCTGTCAACTGTCACCTGTCACCTGTCACCTGTCACCTGTCACCTGTCACCTGTCACCTGTCACCTGTCACCTGTCACCTGTCACCTGTCACCTGTCACCTGTCACTGTCACCTGTCACCTGTCACCTGTCACCTGTCACCTGTCACCTGTCACCTGTCAACTGTCAACTGTCACTTGTCACCTGTCACCTGTCACCTGTCACCTTTCACCTGTCACCTGTCACCTGTCACCTGTCACCTGTCACCTGTCACCTGTCACCTGTCAACTGTCACCTGTCACATGTCACCTGTCACTGTCATCTGTCACCTGTCACCTGTCAACTGTCACCTGTCACCTGTCACCTGTCAACTGTCACTGTCACATGTCACCTGTCACCTGTCACCTGTCACCTTTAACCTGTCACCTGTCACTGTCATCTGTCACCTGTCACCTGTCACCTGTCACCTGTCACCTGTCACCTGTCACCTGTCACCTGTCACCTGTCAACTGTCAACTGTCACTTGTCACCTGTCACCTGTCACCTGTCACCTTTCACCTGTCACCTGTCACCTGTCACCTGTCACCTGTCACCTGTCACCTGCCACCTGTCAACTGTCACCTGTCACATGTCACCTGTCACTGTCACCTGTCACCTGTCACCTGTCAACTGTCACCTGTCACATGTCACCTGTCACTGTCATCTGTCACCTGTCACCTGTCAACTGTCACCTGTCACCTGTCACCTGTCAACTGTCACTGTCACATGTCACCTGTCACCTGTCACCTGTCACCTGTCACCTGTCAACTGTCACCTGTCACCTGTCACCTGTCACTTGTCACCTGTCAACTGTCACCTGTCACCTGTCACCTGTCACATGTCACCTATCACCTGTCACCTGTCACCTGTCACCTGTCACCTGTCACCTGTCACCTGTCACTGTCACCTGTCACCTGTCACCTGTCACCTGTCACCTGTCAACTGTCCCCTGTCACATGTCACTTGTCACTGTCATCTGTCACCTGTCAACTGTCACCTGTCACATGTCACTTGTCACTGTCATCTGTCACCTGTCACTTGTCAACTGTCAACTGTCACATGTCACTTGTCACTGTCATCTGTCACCTGTCACTTGTCAACTGTCAACTGTCACCTGTCACCTGTCACCTGTCACCTTTCACTTGTCACCTGTCAACTGTCACCTGTCACCTGTCACCTGTCACCTGTCACCTGTCACCTTTCACCTGTCACCTGTCACCTGTCACCTGTCACCTGTCACCTGTCATCTGTCACCTGTCACCTGTCACCTGTCAACTGTCACCTGTCACATGTCACCTGTCACTGTCATCTGTCACCTGTCACCTGTCAACTGTCACCTGTCACCTGTCACCTGTCAACTGTCACTGTCACATGTCACCTGTCACCTGTCACCTGTCACCTGTCACCTGTCAACTGTCACCTGTCACCTGTCACCTGTCACTTGTCACCTGTCAACTGTCACCTGTCACCTGTCACCTGTCACATGTCACCTATCACCTGTCACCTGTCACCTGTCACCTGTCACCTGTCACCTGTCACCTGTCACTGTCACCTGTCACCTGTCACCTGTCACCTGTCACCTGTCAACTGTCCCCTGTCACATGTCACTTGTCACTGTCATCTGTCACCTGTCAACTGTCACCTGTCACATGTCACTTGTCACTGTCATCTGTCACCTGTCACTTGTCAACTGTCAACTGTCACATGTCACTTGTCACTGTCATCTGTCACCTGTCACTTGTCAACTGTCAACTGTCACCTGTCACCTGTCACCTGTCACCTTTCACTTGTCACCTGTCAACTGTCACCTGTCACCTGTCACCTGTCACCTGTCACCTGTCACCTTTCACCTGTCACCTGTCACCTGTCACCTGTCACCTGTCACCTGTCATCTGTCACCTGTCACCTGTCACCTGTCACCTGTCACCTGTCACCTGTCACCTGTCACCTGTCACCTGTCACCTGTCACCTGTCACCTGTCACCTGTCACCTGTCACCTGTCACCTGTCACCTGTCACCTGTCAACTGTCACCTGTCACCTGTCACCTGTCACCTGTCACTGTCACCTGTCACCTGTCACCTGTCACCTGTCACCTGTCAACTGTCACTGTCACATGTCACCTGTCACCTGTCACCTGTCACCTGTCACCTGTCAACTGTCACCTGTCACCTGTCACCTGTCACCTGTCACCTGTCACCTGTCACCTGTCACCTGTCAACTGTCACCTGTCACCTGTCACCTGTCACCTGTCACTGTCACCTGTCACCTGTCACCTGTCACCTGTCAACTGTCCCCTGTCACATGTCACTTGTCACTGTCATCTGTCACCTGTCAACTGTCACCTGTCACATGTCACTTGTCACTGTCATCTGTCACCTGTCACTTGTCAACTGTCACCTGTCACCTGTCACCTGTCACCTGTCACCTTTCACCTGTCACCTGTCACTGTCATCTGTCACCTGTCACCTGTCACCTGTCACCTGTCACCTGTCACCTGTCACCTGTCACCTGTCACCTGTCAACTGTCAACTGTCACTTGTCACCTGTCACCTGTCACCTGTCACCTTTCACCTGTCACCTGTCACCTGTCACCTGTCACCTGTCACCTGTCACCTGTCACCTGTCAACTGTCACCTGTCACATGTCACCTGTCACTGTCACCTGTCACCTGTCACCTGTCAACTGTCACCTGTCACATGTCACCTGTCACTGTCATCTGTCACCTGTCACCTGTCAACTGTCACCTGTCACCTGTCACCTGTCAACTGTCACTGTCACATGTCACCTGTCACCTGTCACCTGTCACCTGTCACCTGTCAACTGTCACCTGTCACCTGTCACCTGTCACCTGTCACCTGTCACCTGTCACCTGTCACCTGTCACCTGTCACCTGTCACCTGTCACCTGTCACCTGTCACTGTCACCTGTCACCTGTCACCTGTCACCTGTCACCTGTCACCTGTCACCTGTCAACTGTCAACTGTCACTTGTCACCTGTCACCTGTCACCTGTCACCTTTCACCTGTCACCTGTCACCTGTCACCTGTCACCTGTCACCTGTCACCTGTCACCTGTCAACTGTCACCTGTCACATGTCACCTGTCACTGTCATCTGTCACCTGTCACCTGTCAACTGTCACCTGTCACCTGTCACCTGTCAACTGTCACTGTCACATGTCACCTGTCACCTGTCACCTGTCACCTTTAACCTGTCACCTGTCACCTGTCATCTGTCACCTGTCACCTGTCACCTGTCACCTGTCACCTGTCACCTGTCACCTGTCACCTGTCACCTGTCAACTGTCAACTGTCACTTGTCACCTGTCACCTGTCACCTGTCACCTTTCACCTGTCACCTGTCACCTGTCACCTGTCACCTGTCACCTGTCACCTGCCACCTGTCAACTGTCACCTGTCACATGTCACCTGTCACTGTCACCTGTCACCTGTCACCTGTCAACTGTCACCTGTCACATGTCACCTGTCACTGTCATCTGTCACCTGTCACCTGTCAACTGTCACCTGTCACCTGTCACCTGTCAACTGTCACTGTCACATGTCACCTGTCACCTGTCACCTGTCACCTGTCACCTGTCAACTGTCACCTGTCACCTGTCACCTGTCACTTGTCACCTGTCAACTGTCACCTGTCACCTGTCACCTGTCACATGTCACCTATCACCTGTCACCTGTCACCTGTCACCTGTCACCTGTCACCTGTCACCTGTCACTGTCACCTGTCACCTGTCACCTGTCACCTGTCACCTGTCAACTGTCCCCTGTCACATGTCACTTGTCACTGTCATCTGTCACCTGTCAACTGTCACCTGTCACATGTCACTTGTCACTGTCATCTGTCACCTGTCACTTGTCAACTGTCAACTGTCACATGTCACTTGTCACTGTCATCTGTCACCTGTCACTTGTCAACTGTCAACTGTCACCTGTCACCTGTCACCTGTCACCTTTCACTTGTCACCTGTCAACTGTCACCTGTCACCTGTCACTGTCACCTGTCACCTGTCACCTTTCACCTGTCACCTGTCACCTGTCACCTGTCACCTGTCACCTGTCATCTGTCACCTGTCACCTGTCACCTGTCACCTGTCACCTGTCACCTGTCACCTGTCACCTGTCACCTGTCACCTGTCACCTGTCACCTGTCACCTGTCACCTGTCATCTGTC